>NW_017386157.1:3365-75517 GCF_000237925.1 Schistosoma mansoni | reverse complement strand
ACTAAACAAATGTTGCAATATCATGTGGAAATAATTCCAACACTATCATATCGCATCTCCATTTCGCACACAGTTAACACTGCACTCGTAGACGTATAACCGAATGCAGCTGACTCTGATGTGCACTCACAAACATCAACCAACATAAGCAATCTATCCATCAATCAATCAATCACCCTAATCAATCAATCAATCAACCACAATAACTACACCTACCACAAATACACACGTGATAACTAATCACAATCAACACAAAAACACAAACATCCACCACTACTACATTCCACTACTCAATTACACGCAATCATGTACCCTGATTGGTTCACACACATGTCCATGATGCACAACATGTGTAGATCGATCAAGGCTCATCAATTTACCCCAACAAACATCAGATCAACACCAAGTGTGATCACTCCATCGTGGGGTCACAACCATCAACTTCATACACATTCACTACAACCACCACCAACTCATCATCATCATCATCATCATCCACATCCTCCAACAAACACAACTACCACAACTCAACACATTCAACAAACAAGATCGCATCCAATTATCACGAATTACAACACATCAACACCACAATCACACGTCAAACAACTAAACAAATGTTGCAATATCATGTGGAAATAATTCCAACACTATCATATCGCATCTCCATTTCGCACACAGTTAACACTGCACTCGTAGACGTATAACCGAATGCAGCTGACTCTGATGTGCACTCACAAACATCAACCAACATAAGCAATCTATCCATCAATCAATCAATCAATCAATCAATCAGTCAACCACAATAACTACACCTACCACAAATACACACGTGATAACTAATCACAATCAACACAAAAACACAAACATCCACCACTACTACATTCCACTACTCAATTACACGCAATCATGTACCCTGATTGGTTCACACACATGTCCATGATGCACAACATGTGTAGATCGATCAAGGCTCATCAATTTACCCCAACAAACATCAGATCAACACCAAGTGTGATCACTCCATCGTGGGGTCACAACCATCAACTTCATACACATTCACTACAACCACCACCAACTCCTCCACATCATCATCATCATCATCATCATCCACATCCTCCAACAAACACAACTACCACAACTCAACACATTCAACAAACAAGATCGCATCCAATTATCACGAATTACAACACATCAACACCACAATCACACGTCAAACAACTAAACAAATGTTGCAATATCATGTGGAAATAATTCCAACACTATCATATCGCATCTCCATTTCGCACACAGTTAACACTGCACTCGTAGACGTATAAGCGGATGCAGCTGACTTTGACGTGCACTGAGAAACATCAAGCAATATCAGTAATTTTTTTATCATTTATCCAGAATAATTGATGTGATAGTAATCCTTCGTAACGGGATGAGCGTTCATTTCATTTGGAAACTTTATTTTCAATAGTGACGTTTCTTAACTCCAAGCAAATAGGGGTTGTTATTTTTGTATGTCGTTTCATTACACTCTGAAGATTTGTTTTTCCTGCTGACGCTGTATTAATTTAGTTAACTTAAAAACGATTGTGACTCATGTTGTTTATAATGACCCTGAGGCCTTCACATGTCGCTCTGGAGTTGATTTACACTGTGGAAAAATGAAATCGTGCATTGAGAGTGTGATTGTTTTTCGTATTATGGAGAGTAAAGGAGGAACTTATATTTGTTGTTAGCAATCGTGAGGTCATTGTATAACGAAAGAAATTCATTGTTAACTTACTCTATCAAAATATTGCCAATTCGCCAAGTTTTTCAAAAATTCAAGCCGACTTTCTAGTGTTTGATTTTTACATTGAACTACCTAAATTTGCCTCAAGTTCAAATAAGGAATCAGAACTTACTGATTTCATGAAGTCATAAGGATTGTATCTTCTAGATACAAACTGTAGGAAAATGCAACATACGTTGAGCACCTCTGGTGATGAATAACAGTTGATCAAAGTTATGAGGATCTAGATAAGAAAGAGAAAATTATAAGCCATAAATAAACATCTACTTGGTAGCCAATGATTATGCTTTGTTACTTGGAACAAATTACAGAGCCCCCAAATGCCTTGTCATGGTCGAGAGTAAAGTGAACACTCCCTCTCGAAGTGCTCTCAAATGGCCATATTGATACAACCACTGTCAGGGCAGTCATACTCACTGTCTTCTATCCACGAGGGTGTTGTCTACGAAATTGAGAGGACAAAAGCGAATTTCAGGTGCTCAAACCGGGTTGGTGGATACGAAGGATCCATTTAGGGAGGTTGGAAAACCGTCATTCCAAACCGATGGTGCACATGGGTTCCAGGATCCGAAGGAAACAAATGGCATATGAACCTACTGTTAGTCACAGACTACTATGAGACTGAATCTCCTTACGTTGCTCTACTGCCCTATGGATTAGATCTTCAGGTCAAAGGTTCGAGGGGTGGGCCCCTAAGAAAACCACCTGCTTCGGTTTGGGCACCCGGGCAGTACTACATCCGTCACACAAATCAAGTGATCTGTATGGCGCATATCTGTTTGGTGTCTCTGTGTACCAACGTTTATGTATGTAAATAAATAAACAATTAAGAACTTTAACAAATACGAAGTTCACAGAAATCCATGAGGTAATGGCCAGCATTACTCTCAGGAAATTTTGACTACAGAAGTTAATACGTTTGTAAATATAATGAGAACGTTTGACACTAACGGCTATCAATAATGAGCTGATGCAATTATTTTCATCCTACTTTAACCTGAACAGTTATAACATAGCGAGAGAACGGGAAGAGAACAACTAGCCCTCAAACTGAGTTGGCAGATACGAAGAATTTACCTAGAAGAGCGGAAAAATCCTAAATTTAGAGAACGTAGACCATAGGATCCTAACGAATCATATGGTGTTATAACCAATATTTGATCACTAGCTCCCATGCAATTGCTTATCCTAACGATGGCCAACAATTCTAAGGATTAGACCTGTAGGTCAAAGCTTCAGAAAGTGATCAATGAAGACCATTTATTTCGACCTGAGACCCTGGACAGTATCCTAGCGCGTGTACTGATATGAGGACGAGTATTAATGAAGACGCTTTTGCTCTCCCCTCGCTCTTTATATAAACGATATTTGCAATTGCCTAGTACTATATAATTTCATTTCAAGTCTCCATATATTCATACTTTTTATTTTAAATGCTTTAACTTTCATTTTCGGACTCAAACAGTAACTCGTTTGCGGTGAAGATTTTGTACTCAGGTCAATAAATACTCGGAAATATGAATATAATCACCAAATACTGAGTCACGTTTTCCGAAACCACGTGTGCCATTTAGGTTCGCCTCCTTTAATGACCAGACACTGATGCAGTTCAGACAACAGGTCGGTTTGACTGTATCTTAGTAGTCTTAGCATCGACATATGCTGCCTCTACGAGACCATATTCAAAGCAAGTGACGTGCAACATACTCATTTTCTATTTCTCAATTCGAAAAGCTTGATCGTTAATCTGGCCATGATGTTAGAGCCAACGTGATATTAATCTATGGTCCAATCGATCAGTGGTCTGTGTATTAGCCCATAGTGCGATACCAACGCTAGCGAAATTGGACGGATACCACAGGGTCCTGGGAATACCAGACATAAAACAAGCCTTTTACATAAACAGATGAATCACAAACCTGCAAAAGTACACTGGTCTTAAATACAGTCTCAAACAGCAGGTGTAGTACAGGAAATTCAATAACAGACAATTCACCAGAATAACTTGACGAACCTGTTATTAGGTTGCTTTAGGATAATAAACCAAACTTTTATGGATCAACATTTTGCCTACTTGTGCTTAGTATTATATTTAAAGTATGGGAGAGAAAAAATAACTCGGTAAAAAGGAAACTGACCTTGCTAATATTTTCTTCAAATAAAGGCATAAATTCAGATTTTGCAATTGACTGGAGGAAACTAGTCAGGAGTGTAAGATATCCGCGAAAATACTGAAGATTAGGAATAGTTGATAAGCGTTGGCATTGGCAGGTCAAATGTTGAATAATGTAGCTTATTTGTTCAGAAGATGGAGACCGCTTTACTAATTGTGACAGTGAATAACTAACAGCAATAATGCTTTTCGAAGTGGAACAGCAATCGTCCGGTGAACTCGTCATCTCCGTGGAGGTATCGCTAACGGCTGGTGGGGTTGTTTTGTTTTTGTGGCCATCAAAAACCAAGTGTACAGACTGTTTACTATCACAGTTTAAGCTAAATAGAGAATCTAATAAACGAGGAAGAACCTAACAATTTAAAGGTGTAAAATGTATTACCTCTAAAGAAGTTGTATGCACTTTTTCACCAACACCTGACAACATTTCTGTTAATATGGCTCCAAGGCACTAAATATGATGTCGAAAAATTTCAGAAATAAATCAAACCTCAGGATTTTCAATCATTTCTTCCAAAATATGGAACAACGCAATTTTATCTCCAAACTTTCTAAACAAGAAGGCTAGACATTCAGCTGTGAACCTTGGGATGTCAGAAGAGCAGTGAGATAGCAAGGGTAGAAAGCACCTAACATGAATGACAGAATAGGAAATGACAAGTACTTTAAAATTTTCCGAATGTTCCTAATCATGGGCCGATGTAAGAAGTAAACCAAATGTGACAAGCAATTGAAACAATTGGCCAGAAACTCTGCATTCTTCGAATTTCTTATTGTAGCATTAACAACCAGCGGTAAAAAATCATCAATGTGTTTGAAAAAATCCTCCCTAATATCACATGCCAAATTAGCGACTAGGCTACAGAAATATCATATAATATCACGAACTAACTCTAAGGCCGGTGGCAAACAAGTATCGCCCAACTGTTCCCAAAATATTTTCAACTCTTGACATATTAAATCCTAGGAAAAATAGGATCAATAACAAAAAAATTACTTGATGAAAAATAATTAACTTCAGGCTTAGAACGTATGGGGCGATTTTCCTTCGGAATGCAACTGAAAGCTACAGATAATCGCTCGAAAACTTACTGAATTGTTCACTTGAACTACTATCTGTCCACTTCTCAACCGCTAAAGCAAAATAACTATCTAAAGAATCCTGAGAAAATATATAACTAGTTACTCCAATTTACCTCGCCATCAAAGTGATTGGTCTTAAATGATACAACAACCTTCCTTTTAATTTCATCTTTGTATTTCAGAAACTAAATCTTTGAGAAATCACATTCCTAACATACGCGAAATGTATTGTCACCTTTCATAGCATGCCAGTTAGTAACGCATTACTTGATTGATGCACTTACATCAAATTGTCCAATGCGTTGTGAACAGAATAAACATTTTTGCTTGACAGGCTTCCATGACTAGTGGTAGTGAATAATTAGTACCTCTGGTTGGAACCTACATATATGAAGTGAAAATAAGCTAAATATTAGTAACTAGTCATAAAATACTGTCCTGTTTCATTTTCCATCCTGAATGAGAGGAGGCTAGGTGGATTGTGTTAGTCTTGATAATGGTGGTCTCTCAGCTTATCCAACTTTCCTTTGAAATAGTCGACAGATGGAGCTTCAATCACGTGTTGACGTAATGAATGCCATTCGTTGATGATTCAATGTGAAGGTTGATAGTCAGCTGACAAGTTATTTGTTCTGGGTTTGTGAACATTTTTAGAGTTTTCTCGCAAATTCTCTAATTAAGAGGACAAGAAAAAAGAGTGAATTTCAGATGCCGATTTGTCAAAAACCATTTCCACTATGATTCTTTGGTATAACAATGGATGTCGTCAGCACAAAACAAAGGAGACTATGAAGGTCATTTGCATAAAGGAGGAACAACACCGGCCCTAAAACGGTACTCTGAGGTACTCCGCCAAGCACAGTTTGTCAGCTAGTCAACTCCCAGTTAATCCGTACTCCTTGTTGACGCGCAAGTAGGAAATCCTCTACCCACATAAATACGTTGCCTGTAATCCCGGTATCGATTGTCTTAGATCACATCCGGTTGCGTGGAACTTTTTCAAGATTCTAACTAAATTCAAAAAAAGTCACGTATATAAGTAAAGTTTGATTTTTACGAGCGCACCAGCTTTCATAGGTCACTAATAATTTAGAGAGACATCAATAACCTGTTCTAAAGAAATGCTGCTTTTCAGAAAGAAACCGGTTTTCGTCTAGCTACCTAAACAACTCCTTCAGAATAGTCCTTATTAAAATTTTAACAACCACGCTGGCTAGGCTGCTGGATCGATAGTTCTCACGTTTATGTCTTGTACTTGTTTTAAAGATAGAATATACTGTAGCATCCCTTCTGTCTTCTGGTAATCTACCTCAGGTTACAGGCAGATTATTATGTATGCTAAGGAGGTTCTCGACAAATTTTCTCTGTTCCTTTTGTGACCTAGAATGCATCTTCTCAGGTCCTGTGGATTTTCCTTTGTTTAGTTCATTTAACATACTGAAAATGTCAAGTTCTATAATGGTCACAGTTTGTGTATGGGTTTGAATGAAATGGATGGGAGGACACCTCCACGGTACATAAATAGCTAATGCAATTTTGGAATACCTGAGATTTACCATATTCGTCCCCCACTAACGATGAAGTACTACTGTCTCCCCATAATGTTGGACTATTTCCTCTTATCCAGGACTTTTGGTCTAGGCACAAGTATAAGCGTTTGAGGTATTCTATAGATGCCTTAGTAGGTCTACAAATATTTTTAGCTTCCTGATAATGACATTTTGTCCTATCAAAACCAAGTAACCTTAATCTCTACCACACTGTTCTCCTGTTACGACGAAGAGTATGAACCTTTTAACTGAACTACAATGGAGTTTCTCGGACTCCTTGACGTTTTCCAGGTCACGTGGAGTGCATTCACCTTTATGAACACATTTCTGAATACCTCCCAAGACGTTTGAATAGGACATTTTGAATCTATGGTTCAATTTATTTATTTACATACATAAACGTTGGTACACAGAGACACCAAACAGATATGCGCCATACAGATCACTTGATTTGTGTGACGGATGTAGTACTGCCCGGGTGCCCAAACCGAAGCAGGTGGTTTTCTTAGGGGCCCACCCCTCGAACCTTTGACCTGAAGATCTAATCCATAGGGCAGTAGAGCAACGTAAGGAGATTCAGTCTCATAGTAGTCTGTGACTAACAGTAGGTTCATATGCCATTTGTTTCCTTCGGATCCTGGAACCCATGTGCACCATCGGTTTGGAATGACGGTTTTCCAACCTCCCTAAATGGATCCTTCGTATCCACCAACCCGGTTTGAGCACCTGAAATTCGCTTTTGTCCTCTCAATTTCGTAGACAACACCCTCGTGGATAGAAGACAGTGAGTATGACTGCCCTGACAGTGGTTGTATCAATATGGCCATTTGAGAGCACTTCGAGAGGGAGTGTTCACTTTACTCTCGACCATGACAAGGCATTTGGGGGCTCTGTAATTTGTTCCAAGTAACAAAGCATAATCATTGGCTACCAAGTAGATGTTTATTTATGGCTTATAATTTTCTCTTTCTTATCTAGATCCTCATAACTTTGATCAACTGAGACTCCTATCCTATAAATGCATTTTGTACTCGTTTGGACGGCATCAATGCTACTTCTTGTGTATGTGACACATTTTCTTCTTCATGACCGGAGTATAACAGAAGCTCTCCCGAAGATTGTTGTTGTTGTTCAACATGCGTCTAATGTGCTTCACTGATCCCAAGCACCTCCAGGTTTTATCTCCTCATTTATACGGCAATTCGGAAGACTCTCCCGGTCTTCCATATTGTACGAACACTCCATATACTTAAATAAATGGTTGCTCTGGTTGTCAGAAGGGACATCGGCCTCGTGACTTTCGAAGGAACTCGGCTTTCATCATGAGGCGTCTAACTGTTCGAACTGAAGACCTTCTGACTCCCAGGGAAAAGTTTAAATGGTTTGAATTGTTTTTCCTGGTCAGCCTTTTTAGCGAGTTAGTTTCCTACGAGAAAAGGTCGATAACTCCATGCTCAGCCCTCCTCCTCTAACCGGGCTTGGGACCGTCAGTGACCTCTGGAGATACTACAGGCGGAGTTAAAGCTCTAGTCGAATAAGAGAAATATAAGAAACACAGCGAACACAACAGAAGACATATCAATTCCAAATATTTTAAATTCAACGACATGAATAGTCACACTCATATACTATCAACGAAAATGAGGGTTTAAATCAATCAGAGGTATACTTAATTGTAGAAGAAATATGACCAACAATAAGTGAAATGAACATGACAAATTGTTCAACTCAACCAGTTGATCTCATTTCATTCAATTTCACTTGGTGGTAGGTTTCACCAAATCCGACTGTTCACCTCATTCAATTCGGTGCTACAATTGAAGAATGCAATGTGTTTGAACTTGTCTAATGACATGGTGAAAACGTTTAGCATTGACTTTATAACACTTGTGTCTTTCAAATTTACCAGTTGACTTTAATCCAGTGCATGTTAGCACAATTTTACATGACGAAGCACAGTTTATTCTCAGTGACGTGACACACACTATTCTGAAATCAGTTTGTATGTTATGCTGTTGTGAAGCATTAATTGTGTTCGAGATTCCAGCTATTTTTATGAGTAGAATATTAAATTTCAGTGAAGTAAACAGTTGAATAAATAGTTGTTTCAGAGTGACACTCAACTTGAACTGAATGTGACCTATGAAAAATGCTTTGCTTTTCCCTGATGACATATATCAGGCTTTAATATGTCATATGTTTTCACTACTGAGAACTATGAAAGTCGTTCTCTGTGTTCATATGTTTAGCGTTCGATTTCGTATCCTCTGAACATGGGAAAGACAGTCAGGATTACATATCATTATTACATCAAGTAAAGTAATAGTTTGTATATCTGCATCATTAGCGGGATGAATGAATGAGTAGATACATGAAATCACATGTATTTTCGTTAAGAAAATATGGCAGATTCCATTCTCTTACGCTCCTCCAAATACACACCAATCTCTTAATGTTTAAGTGCCTTATCTTAAAGAAATAAAGGAACCAATTACCCTGAACATGCTTAAACTCATCGATAAGTGTCAGTTTTCATATTTTCTGTCTCTATGTAATGGATTAGTCGTTAAGTGTTTGAATTGGTATTTTACTGAGTAGAGACAGAATTCGTGTTTCCTTGTCACTGATGATGACCGAATTCTGTGAAACAAGTTGGAATAGGACCATTAGTCGTGGTGAGTTAATATGGATTGCACAGTGTTTCAACAATGGATTACTAAGCAGAGTGGATAGCAGAAGCAGTAACTAGATTTCATGTCACTTGAAACTTGTCAGTGTGATTTGAACAGTCGTCATCATGCTTAACGATATGACACATTCCAAGTGAATTATTTTGTTGACGATTAATCTTCTCTACAAAAGTTGAGATATTTTCAATAACTATTTGCAAGCTTCTTGTACGTCGATAAATACACAGTAATCGAGATTCAATGATCTAGTGTATAGTTCACTGATGCTTATAACCTGTTGAACTGCGTTTCAAGGTACACTCATAAAACTAAATGATTGGATCGTTATCGAGTAGTTTATATTTATTTCTACAAGCCTACTTCCTCTACATTTTATGTCGACATTTTATACCTTTGATGCACTTGTCTAGAATAACTTTGATCGAAACAAGCTATCGATGAGAGTTTTTTGAGTTCTACATACTATTCTATAAACTATCAGCAAATTTAAATCCAATTACCAGCTTGACCACACTACACTGTTAATGTACATACAGTACATAAGTAATTCATATATTTTGTCACAAATAGACTGAAATGGTTGTCATGAAAGTGAGAAGACGAATATGGATTGGGTAGTTGATGTTCACTTATTCAAACACGATGCATCTCATTTACACTACTCAGTCCATTGATAGTATTGCCTGATTTATGTTATTTGTTAGTCAAATCAGTAATTAGAAGTGATAATCCGAGTGGTTACATCAACCTAGATTCACTCACACGTCTTGTATCTCATAGTCTCCAAATGAATATTCCAGTCACACATGTGTATGCACCAAGTATGAATAAAATGAAAATGATTGAGATATGGACAACAGTTTTCTAAACGTAGCACAAATTAATAATGATAATTATGTAAAGCGCTTTAAATCCTAGAAATTGTAACGGTGAACACCATCGAGCCTTTTCGCTGAACACGTTCTAAATATTATAAGAATGATTGTTCAACTGGAATATGACATCTACGATCATCCACGAAATGCCCAAATAGAATTTTCAATCCGATCCTTTCTTTCACATCACTGATGATTTGCTACAAACAATTGTGATAAATTTAATGATTTCCAATATGTAAACAGTAAGGCATCACTGAACAGCTTATAACCATTGATTATAGATTTGAAATCAGACTACAATTCACATGAATCGGAATAATTTTCTGAACCAATGCTTCATTTCCAAGGAGATTTCTCATTCTATCTTCATCGTACTATTACTGATTTCAGAGAAAACGTATTTGTTTCCTATTTTTCTTTATCCATCCTAACTTCGGAGAATATGTGGACTGTAATATCAAACTTTGCAAATGTCAACAATCACTGTCATCATCACTGTACTCAACCTATTTTCTATAAGATTTTGACAGTTCTCTTTTCAAGATGGCTTGGTATTACCTCAAATACGCATAGTGAAAGTATACTGCACTGTGATCTTACAGTTATATCTAATCAGTAGAATAAAGTTTTCCACCTATTGTTTATTAATTCTACAGGTCATGTAACATAGTGCAAGTATCACTTCACAGTTTTCCAACAACTAATCTTAACATATTGTTGAGCAGATGTAGTTTACATCACTCATCAGCACAACACATACTTGATTTGCATTTGTAAATTAGTAGAATTCAAAGATTTTTCAACACCAAATAAGTGATCGTCTTATTTGAACTGTGATGAACTGATAACTACAAGAATACATCTCTCTACTGCTTCATGTCTAAATTTGTGTGATGACTGTACTAATTCCTCTAGAGCAAGTGAATAGTTTAATTTTGGTGATCGGTTTCGTATGATGGACTAGTAAGTCCGTTATTTTGAATGTTCCATTTCAATAAATCAGTCAACTGATGTCATTTACTGAGATAATTGCATCGGTCAACGTACACGTTCTACAATCAACTACAATGTCGTAAGATTCTCCTGATATTGATCACGTCTTTGCATACTATCCTTGAAGGACACTCAACTTGATCGTCATGTAAAGTGAGGTCGATAAACAAACACACCAACGATAAGATGAAACGCTCACCATCACACCAACTTTCTTAGACCTTGTATGACTATGTCTTGTTTATCCACCAATCATTCTAGAACAACATTCGCCTTGTTGACTCATTTTTCCTATTCTCCAGTTACTGTTCGGTATGTTATTTATGTCTCCCTTTTTCTTATGTAATAGACTATGCTGTTTATTTTCATACTAACGTTGTTAATTTACGTTTTAGAAACAGATAAAGTTTACTAGGCCAAATAACTTACTTTTTCTGACTTTGGGCAAACCAAGACTCTGCTCGACAGTCTAGACAATAGCTTAGAGTTGCGCAAGTAGGACATTGTTTCCGACAAAGGTTCAAACAGTATACTTAGATATACTTACTGAAATGACTTCTAATAAATACTACTATTCAGATGAGATTCCAGAGTTATCAACCCATCATCTGGGAGTTTAGGATGAGGACCTGCTTGAAAAGAACAAAATCAAAACTAATAGCATGGTATAATTAAAATTAGTTAGATTACGTATAACTCAGTTAGAAAACGAAGTTGAGCCAGAAAAGTTACGTCGCCAGGGAAGTCAGAGTTTCGGTCTATCAGTAAACAACAGCGAGGATGTAACATTAAAAATCTGTATTTACCAAAAAAAGGAAATCTTAAGATTGGATGGTACACCGGTAAATTACTGAAATTTTATTAGAAATTTCGAGGAATGCATTGGAACTGATAATATTGGATTTAGAGCTAAACTAAATTATTTGATTCAATCTTGTGACGGCGAAGCGAAAGCCGCCATTCCTCATTGTGCTATACCACAACCAGAGATAGGCTATCATCAAGCCCTAAAGCTTTTAGAAGAAACCTTTGGTCGGAAACACGTAATAGCACTCACGTTCATTGACAACTTGCTAAATTTTCCCAATATAACTAACCAGACGATTTAAAAAAATTGTCCCGGGAAATGCAAGCATGCTGTTTGACTCTCGAACAAAGGAATTACGTTTCTGACCTGAACTTTCCAGAACTATTGAAACTATGGTTCTGAAATTACCGACACATGTTCAACAAAAGTGGCTAAAGACAGCTTATAAGATTATCAGAGGTGGTCATGAGCCTTTGTTCGCCGACCTTACTGGTTTTGTAAAGGAACAAACCGATATGGCTAATACTCGAAATGGATCACTCGTCAACCGCGGCAGTAATAATGACAATAAGAATATCGGGATTTTAAAGGGGAAAATTAGCGCAGAATACAATGCAGCAAGAATATCTTTAACGAACAGTAGTGATGACAATGTCCACATACGTAGTTCATCTTGTTTGGAGTGCTCAAGTGATCATTCTTTAGATCAATATCAGAAGTTTAATGACGAGAATGTTACAGAAAGGAAAGAATTCGTTCTTAGACACAATTTATGTAATGTTTGTCTGAAGGCTAACCATGTAGCGGAAAACTGTCGATCACCGAGTTCATATTCAGTTAAAGGATGCGGTTGGAGACACCATACCATGACAATAATGATGCTTACATTAATATACAGTTCTGTACCGAAGGATGTGTTAAGCATATACATAGATCATTAGCATTTGCAGTAGTGCCTGTATGGATAAAAAATGGTGAGAAGACTATTCAGAATTGCGCCTTTCTAGATAGCGGATCAGATACTCCCCTCATTGTTGATGGTCTGGCTGACGAATTAGGCCTCGAGGGAAAACCAGAAATGGCGTCTTTACAGACTCTTAGTAATGAAGCGTCATTGATATCCAAAGAGGTCGATGTAGAGTTGTACTCGATCGATTTTACGTTATCCGTTAAAGTGCGGAAAGTGTTGATAGTCAAAACACTACCGTCGGTTCATATGACTGTGCCAACGGCGCATCAAATGGCATCTTGGTCTCATTTGAAAGACATAAGCTTTCCGAGAGTAGAAGGTGAGAATGTCAAACTGTTGATTGAGTGTAACGCACCGAGAGTACACGAGATGAAAGAGATAAGAACTGGAAAGACGAATTAGCCATCTACTGTGAGGACTCTTTTAGGTTGGACGTTGTTCGGTCCCTGAGGGGAACTTCATAGAAGCAACAATGTACTTAATTACCTCTCAGATAAAGAGGAATTAGAGGGTAAGTTTGAACAATTGTAGTCAACTGAATTCAAAGGTCCATTTAGTCGTACTACATCGATGTCTGTAGAAGATAGTATATCCCCCAGTGCTATATCAAATTTATTGCAAGAGTTAAATGGGAACTATTAAATAACTCTGCCTTGGAGACACGAACACAAGTTACCTAATGATAAGAAATTAGCAGAACGTAGACTTATATGTTTGAAAGGTCGACATATTCGGGATACGAAGTTGCTCCAAGACTATGCGAGCGCCATGACTCAGTTTATAGAACGAGATTATGCCGAAAAGGTAAACGATAACTACGCTGATTGACGAATTTGGCATCTTACTCATCACCCTGTCTTCCATCCCAAGAAGCCCAACAAGTTAAGAGTAGTGTTTGATTGTGCAGCTCAGTATGCTAGAACGTTTTTAAACAAGTCTTTATTCTGGACCTGATTTAGTCAGTAACCTAGTAAATGTATTCATTAGGTTTCGGCAACGACCAATAGGTCTTACGGCGGACATTGAAGCCATGTTCCATCAAATAGTAGTCCCGGCGCATGATCGAGATGCCCTTAAGTATTTATGGTGGCCATGTGGGGACATAGGAAATAAGCTAGAGGTCTATAGAATAAAAGTCCATCTGTTCGGAACGACCCCATCGCCATGTTCTGCCACATTTGCCTTGCAAAAAACAACTTCTGATAATCAAGATAAATTTCCCAAGGTTGTTACGCAATTAGCTAAGGAACAGTTCTATGTGGACGATTTATTGATAAGTGTGCATACTATAGAAGAAGCAAAACTGATATATTCACACTTCAAAAGACTCTTAAGTTTGGGAGGATTTAACTTAACTAAATGGACTAGTAATAATATTGAATTGTTGAGTTCATTTCAGAGGAAGACCGTATTGAAGGAAAGATTACCGTTTGTGAGTCTCATGAGACAAGTAAGCGAACGCCGAGAATAGAATAAAACGTCAGAACCGACGAATCATGTTTTAAAGTTCATGAGTGCCATGGAAACCTAACCAGAAGAAGCATCTTGTCGTACGTAGCATCTATCTTTGATCCAGTTGGGTTTATAGCCCCAATAATAGTACCCGCCAAAGTGATCTTACAAGATACCTGTCGGCAGAAATTAGACAGGGACGCGGAGTTACCCCTGGATTTTCAAGCGAAGTAGAATATTTGGTGTAGACACATAAAGGAGTCGGACTACTTAAGAATACCAAGGTGTCTGAAACCAAGGTATAAACCATCATCTGATCAAATTCATAGTTTTGCCGATGCTTCTGAGCTTGCGTATGGTGTTGTTGCGTATATTCGTTATGAAAGTGTTTCTGGTCATATTAACTGCTCATTTCTGCTAGCTAAGTCTAGAGTTTCTCCTCTAAAACTTGTCACTATGCTCAGAATAGATTAACAGCCTGTGTCATATGTGCTGAGATCGGAAAGCATGCAAAGGAACAGTTAAATATTCCTATTTCATCGGTCATCTATTGGACGGATTCGTTAAATGTGCTTCATTGCATACAAAATACGAAAGGTTTGAGAGGTTTGAAAGGTTTGTGAGTAACAGGTTAACAACTATACATGAGTTGTCCACGCTAAACCAATGGAGATATATGAAAGGTAAATTAAATCCCACGGATGACGCGTCACGTGGACCATCACTAAATGATAAAACTAAGATAAGGAAGTGGTCACAAGAGCCAGGATTCCTGTGGGAGGAAGAAGATAAATGGCCTAACCTAGAGAGGGGTGAGAACACTGGCCCATTTAACAACAGAAGATTTCGGACCCCCAAAATGCAACGAAGAGTTTCTAGATCGATTTCGTACGTGTAAGTCATGGTCCAGATCATTAAGTGTTTTCATACTGCAGACGGTTTATCGATAAAACGTTAAACAAGAAGAATGAGAAATGTCTAATCTTGGGCACACTAAGTGTTGAAGATATCGGTAAATCGAAGAACTACATAATTAAACTAGTCCAAAGTGCCACATTCCCGGTCGAAAAAAGAATCCTAGACAGTTCACCGTTAACGCTCAGAGACAACGCTTCTAAGCAGCAGTAAAGTCAGCCAAGAATGAACGAGATGGTCAAGAGAAAAAAATTTAGTTCGTCAATGCTCGATAAGAAATCTCAACCCCTTTGTGTTAGAAGGCAAGATCCGAGTGGGAGAACGTCTGCAATTATCGTGTTTGCCCCTTGAAACTAAACACCCGATTATTCTTCCTATTAATCACTTTGTCACAGATATGATTATAATGTATCATCATTTGATTAACATGCACGTCGGAGTTACTTGAACTTTAAGTGGAATTCGTGAAGAATATTGGATCGTTAGAGGATACTCTGCCGTCCGTAAGGTTCGAAAACGATGCTACGTATGTAGAAGACTTTATTCCATACCATGCTCCCAAATAATGGCGCCGTTGCCGGAGTGCCGACTAGAGACTCATTCTCCGCCCTTTAGCCAAGTAGGTGTGGATTACTTCTGACCATTCTTTACCAAACGAGGGAGAGTCGTTAAGAAACGTTACGTCTGTTTATTCACCTGCTTATCTATTAGCGCTGTTCACATTGAAATGGCTTACTCTTTAGATATGGGTTCATTTTTATGCGCATTATCAAGGTTTATTGCCAGAAGAGGATGCCCGATGAGTATTTTTTAGCAATAACGGTTCAAATTTACGAGGTGCAGATGCTAGTTTGAGACAGATTATATGCTCTTGGGATCAAAACAAAATAGAGAACCACCTCAGAGAACGAGAATGTTAATAGCGTTTCAACCCACCTAAGGCAAGTCATCGAGGCGGTGTGTGGGAACGCATCATAAGATCTATTAGAAGATTCCTAAGAGCGCTTTTATTTCAAAACGTGCTGACCGATGAAGCTTTGCAAGCGTTCTTAACTGAGGTAGAAAAGATATTAAATAACAGACCACTAGTTAAAATGATGGATGATCCTGGCATCCTAGAGGCTCTTACTCCGAATAAATGGTTGTTGATTTATGAAGGATTATCATTTGACGATGTTTCTGTGGATAAGACTTTATTATACAATATAAGATGCAAAGAAGCTCAGAGATTAACTATCGCATTTTGGTATAGGTGGATAAGGGAATATCTACTGACTCTTTAAACAAGAGATAAATGGTTGAACGTATGCAAGAATTTACAACTGGCGACCTAGTTCTCGTTAGTAGCGTTGAAACGAGTAGAAGTCTATGGCCTAAAGCCATTGTCGAACAGGCAAGCTATGGCTCTGATGTACGAGTTCGTACAGCAAAGTTAAGAACGGCAAACGAAGAAATTGTTCGGGATGTACGAAGCCTATGTCTACTGGAAGAATCCGGTTATTTGGCAGCGACGACGACGACCCAGGACGACGGACATGGTGCGCGTTTCGGGGGGAGTGTAAAGTGAGATTGATAAACAAACACATCAACAATAAGATGAAACGCTCACCATCACACCAACTTTCTTAGACCTTGTATGACTATGTCTTGTTTATCCACCAATCATTCTAGAACAACATTCGCCTTGTTGACTCATTTTTCCTATTCTCCAGTTACTGTTCGGTATGTTATTTATGTCTCCCTTTTTCTTATGTAATAGACTATGCTGTTTATTTTCATACTAACGTTGTTAATTTACGTTTTAGAAACAGATAAAGTTTACTAGGCCAAATAACTTACTTTTTCTGACTTTGGGCAAACCAAGACTCTGCTCGACAGTCTAGACAATAGCTTAGAGTTGCGCAAGTAGGAATTTGCTTCCTACACCTCATATCAATTACAATGCATGTAATTGTCTTTTCCACTATTACAAATCTATATTTAATGTTTAGTGATTGATTTGAAAGAACAACTCCTGGTAAACAACAAATAAATAATTTATTGACATTGAGTTACAGAATATGAGACAAAGTGAAGTACAGTAGGGTACAGTACATTACAGTTCAGTAGACAGTAAATAAATAACACAAACATTTACAAAGTAGATTCAATGTACAATGGTTTAAGGATGTAAGATGAAGAAGAATGTCAAAGTGGAAATGGTTTGAAAGAGACTAACTGATGTACATAGATGATTTACCTAAATTACTGTAAACTAAATACACAAGTACAAAAACACAGTAAACTGTGGACTGACATCTTACATTTCACAGATACATATTCATCAAACTTTTATTATGATAAGTGATCGACAGTACCATGAATTGTACCTACCATACAGCGTAAACCTGTCCATTTCTTTATCAAAAAGAGTCTTATTCATTCATGATTATTAGTCTACAGTTTAGTAATTCTTACAGCATTCGAAACATATTCATTGAATGAAAATGCTTAGAGGATACAGGTTAATTAAAGCTAATTAGAATATGTGAAGTTCCGTCAATGTAGACTAGGATTTCGAGTACTTTCTCTGTTACAAAACTTATTTCACTCAGAAACTTCATTTAACACTTTTCTGTAATGTCCGTCAACTGTTACTTACTCACTGACATTTCCATAGACAATGGAAACACCAGTGTATTTATCAGTAAACATTAGCTCAGATATACCGATCACACTTTACATTGATCAAATACACTTGCTTCTTCTTCTTTATGCCAACTACATATTTCCAAATGATACGTGTGTCATTTCAGTCTACCGAATAAATAACCAACACAACTAGCCTAAATCATATAAACCATTTTAAACTGGCGTTAATTAATGATATTCGAAAATTTCCTCAAAATTTTATCACCATAATACACAAAAAGAGATTTGAACTTACAACAACATACTCTTCCTCCAGTCACATAATGGTCAGTTGAATTGGTATCTATGGTAGTGTTTTCCATCAATCCAGAATACAGTTTGCAAAATTCCTGTTTGATCTGTCAAATAAGGAGAAATTTAAAATTTAACGTTTATCTGGGATTTATACATTAAATGGTTGAAATTTGCCATTCAATCTAATAATAACAATAATAATAATTCATTATTTAATGAAAACTCTCAGTCTACTTAAACTGTCAACATTTCTAGTCATCTATTAATAACAATATACTATTATTGGACAAACAGAACATGTTGACTATGCAATTAATGGAAGATAAGTAATTCACAATTGGACAGATATGTGTAGTGACCGGCCAGTCTCGATAAGAACACGATTGGAATAACGGAAACAATTATTATTATTGTAACCAATTGTACCAGAGATTGTTTTACTGTATTTGTTTAACTGTATCAGTTTCACTTCTTGTTTCGCTCTCCGCCTGGTTTGGTTCGAACTTGCTCACGCTCTGCCCATTTTGCCTGTACTCTTTGGCACGTCTCGGTATTATTTCTATACCACGAGATCGCCAATAAATATACTTGATCTGGATTAATAAAGCCTTCTGATTTACGAGCTATCAAAGGAACCAAGTCGTTTTTGGGCGCGTAATCGAATTGTAGTGGTGATCATAGTCCGTCCTCGACTCGACATCCACTACTACTGGTGAGCCGTATTTGGAACACGCACTACATCAGGTAATCCCGACAACCGAACACGCAATACATCTGGTGAACCACAACTGGTAACCCAATTCATCGAGCACGATTCAAACTTGGCCAATTTTCCAACCCAGATCAATTCGGTGAGTCTGTTTATCTATCCACTTCTGTTGCACATATTCGTATTGATATTTTCAATATATAATATTTTGGCAACATACTATGGTGGATAACGATAAGAATAGTATAAATATTATAGACTCCGAGGTACAGGCTATTAATTTTCGACCGGTTCCATTCATCCCTCATGATCCAGAAGTCTGGTTCGCGGCACTGGAATCTCAATTTGAGATCCGCCGCATAACCAATCAAAGGCAAAAGTACGCCTATGCTTTGGAATCATTGCCCGGGGATCACTTAACAGCTGTTCGTGAGGTTGTCCTCAATTCGAACGTTCCGAACGTTTACGACCGTCTTAAGGATGCCATCCTTCGACACTTCCTCCCATCAAGAGAGGAACGATTGAGGACTCTATTAGCACGTCACCCTATGGGTGATGCTGAGCCGAGCCACCACCTCACGCGCCTGCAATCTCTTGCAGGAAACTCGACAGCCGACTCCGATATAGTCAAAGAGTTATGGCTCGAGGCATTACCAGCTAGTATCCAACCAACTCTTACGGCTCTGCTCGAGGACACCCCACTCAACAAGGTGGCCCTCATAGCAGACAAAATTCCAGCACGAGTTAGCGCCAAAGACAACTATGTTGTCTCCTGTACTTCTCGTTCAAACATGGATTTCGATGCTAGACGACCTTCGGCTCATGGGGATAGGGATAAATGTATCCACACCCGTCTCAGTTTCCGAGACCGTTCAAATGTGCCAGCCCCCTACGCCCCCCGACTCAGGTCACGATCTCGAAAAGCCGTAACGACTCGCCCCAAGTGGGCATCTTCCAAGCCACGCCAGAAGGCGGCTTCGGAAGCGAGTCCGAGTTGGTGCTGGTTCCACCGTGCCTTCGGGGCCGGTGCCCGTCATTGTCGAGCTCCCGGCTCATACGAAGGCGGGAAACTCCCGAGCTGGCGAGTAAATGCGGCCGTACTCGCCGGCACTTCACCTCAGGTTGGCCGTTTATTTTACGTGCACGATTATCGCACTAACGCTAGGTACCTTGTGGATACGGGTGCCCAAGTTTCTGTCATACCTATCGGTAAAAGTAAGTCTCAAGCCACTATGCCTCGACTACGCGCTGCAGATGACTCAGTCATTCCTAACTATGGTGCACGACAACTTACGGTCAACCTGAGCAAACAGCCTTACGAAGGCCCTTTTCACGTGATTTCCCGTCACGAAAAGACCTTCAAGGTTGATCGACATGGCCGCGTCAAAGTAGTCAGCATTGATCGTCTCATGCCAGCACACGTCGATGACAGTGCCCTACCTGATAAGACGAGACCCAATGCTAGACCCATCAAAGCTTCTAGCGGGATCTCTACATCTACTTCGGATCCCACGCTAGATGCACCTGAGACCACATTCTCACGTCCCAGTCAACAGCACGTGTCATCTGCCCAGTCTACGGACGAGACTTCCATCTCACGTCCAGACCAGCAGACCACACCGCCCTTGACTGCGGATGAGATTGCAGGCTCACGAGGTTCGAACGAGACTACCGTCTCACGTTCCGGTCGCCCGTACGCTTTCGCGACTAACCTCATAACCAGCAACGGATACAGTATTGGACCCTACCCCTATACTACACGAATGCTACACTTTTCTCTTTCTCTTTCATTTTTTTTGTTTACCCCGAGCCTACGCCTCCGACCATCTCTGTTCCGGTATCGTCGACTTCAGTAAACTTTGGCGAAAGCTGGCCTGATCACCCACGCTCTAGTCAACGCACTCAGTCGACCTCTCTGGCTCCAAATACGTATGGTATACATTTGGTCCCGAACATGGTTATCCTGGTCGCATCTGGTTCCTTGGCTCAATCTGGTTTCGTCCTACGTCTGCAGCGTTTCTGGTCCGGACCTCTACTAACGCAACCTTCAGATTCTGGATACAAACCACTCTGGTGTAGCATGCTAATCCAAGCAATTAATACAGTACGTTCCTTCTGGTACCGTTCTACGTCAAACACTTTTGGTGGCAACTGGAGGATCAACGATCACTTCCTGTTCTGCCATCGCCTTCGTCCTACAATTGCACGTTTCGCGATCAGTCTCACGAACGAAACCGCTACGTATCGAAAGTGTAAACCCTTTCTAGCGGGGGGCTCCTGTAGTGACCGGCCAGTCTCGATAAGAACACGATTGGAATAACGGAAACAATTATTATTATTGTAACCAATTGTACCAGAGATTGTTTTACTGTATTTGTTTAACTGTATCAGTTTCACTTCTTGTTTCGCTCTCCGCCTGGTTTGGTTCGAACTTGCTCACGCTCTGCCCATTTTGCCTGTACTCTTTGGCACGTCTCGGTATTATTTCTATACCACGAGATCGCCAATAAATATACTTGATCTGGATTAATAAAGCCTTCTGATTTACGAGCTATCAAAGGAACCAAGTCGTTTTTGGGCGCGTAATCGAATTGTAGTGGTGATCATAGTCCGTCCTCGACTCGACATCCACTACATATGTATATCACTTTCATATTTACATGTTTCATTAAAATGTCAAATACATCGGGAAACTTACAGCTTTATGGGTATATAGTTTACACTGAGGATGAAAACGGCATACGATAAGGCAATCTGATTTCGTTTCAACTGTCTTCAACCAGTAGGTTTGTAAAAACGACTGCATTGGTAGCCCCGATATGCTTATCCATTGTGTATAGTTGCAATGCATATTTGTATTACATGTCGAGCACTTCCTACATGAGGATAACAATGTAAAGTTATTTGTCAAATTTGTTTGTGTGTGTAAGCAATCGAAAAGATAAATTGAAATCAATACGGTGATAATGAACGAATGATGTAACTTGCAATGCATATGTAATGGAGTAACGTTCTACAATAATAATCACTGGCTCACAACTGCTGCTGTTTATATAGTCGAGATGAATCAAGTGATTGGTGGGATTTTTGATATCCACAAATTGACCAATTAGGTGGCTACTCATAGAAAATCATTAATTTCTGACCAATTGGATAAATGTAAGAACTCTGACATACTACTACACTGAATTCCACTTTGAAACTATACACGAATATAGAATGAAGCAAACTAAATGATAGCTCTCAAGTTATTTGATGTTTAATGAAGAAATCTGAGTATGTAATGAGAAATGGAGGTAACCAAGTGAAAGGAATACTGTTTAAGCATCATTCAATCATTTCAAACATTCACAAGTGTTCACAAAGTTCTTATTTGCGTTGAATTAGTTTGTTTTGAATTTCTGTGAATGAAAACACTACTGAATTGGTCTTTTCATTATGAATATCATTCAGGCTTAAATGTGTGTTTTCGTCAATTTTACATGGCTATGCTTTCGTCACTTTTATGGTGACCTAATAGCAACTGAAGAAACTCTGTCAATTACCTCCACAATGAAGTCTAGTTCCAGTTCGATGTTGATGTGACCGCCCAGCAACGAATTGGTTCCTTTGATAACTTGCAAATCAGAAGGTTTTCTTTAGTTCAGATAAAGTATATTTATTGGCGATCTCGTGGTTTCGAAAGAATACCGAGACGTACCAACGAGTACAGGCAAAACGGGCAGAGCGTAAGAAAGTTCGAACCGAACAGGGCGGATAACGAAACAAGAAGTGAATCTGATACAGTTAAACAAGTACAGTAAAACAATCACTGGTACAATTGGTTACAATAATAATAAATGTTTCTATTATTCCAATCGTGTTCTTATCGAGACAGGCCGGTCAATACATATTAAAGAATAATGGATCATTAGAAAAATCAGCATATACCAAAACTGAGTCCGGTTTTTGATCATGATTTGACTTATTCAACATATTATTCTCAGAGTTGTAAGGAATTTCATCAAAAATATGCGAATCATTATGATAAACCATATCTGGTACAATAATATGAGAATTTTAATAAGAAGTTGGTTGGTTGGAAACTTCCGTCTCACAATGATTCTGGGTTTTATTCAACTCTAGACTGCTATGTGACATAATACCGCTTCTAGAAGTCTTGAATAAAGCCAAGTGATCACTAGAAACATCCAATATAGTAGAATCCCAATCACAAATTTTAGCATTAGTTCGGGCGAAATGAACCATGGTATTACAAACTGACTGAATGTGTCCAGTTTTACCACATTTAAAGTATTTAGAGTTATGAAATA
Source organism: Schistosoma mansoni (assembly GCF_000237925.1). Taxonomy (NCBI): domain Eukaryota; kingdom Metazoa; phylum Platyhelminthes; class Trematoda; order Strigeidida; family Schistosomatidae; genus Schistosoma; species Schistosoma mansoni. The sequence goes on along the minus strand of NW_017386157.1, from coordinate 52,278 downwards.
TACATGAATTACATGGGTGAAACTTGCCATAGAACAAGCATTTACCAAGCTTGTATTCATCTTCATGAACTGTTTCACAGCTCACCAATGAATTGTCATCTGAATAACCTTGATTACGTATTGGACTGCGACGACGTAGTAAAGTAGTGGAACTTCTGATGTTCTGGCAAGTCATTTTATTGAATTTTTTCCTTTACAGCATTCGAAATTTGTATACTTTACATGGTCTAGCAGTAATTGCTTGAGAGTTGCATAAGAGAGTGAAATCGGCTTGTCTGGAAATACCATAGTTTTCATTAAGCTGTATGCTTCTTTTCCGATGAATGTAAGGAAATGATCCATAATATTAAAATCCTCGTCATCTTTCTTGATCATAGCTCAGATTTCAAACCTCTTCATGTAATCCTCAAAATTATTAAAATATGAATGTATATCTAACCGTTTCATCACATGCTCCATCGCGGCGCCAATGTAGATGATTTGGAGTATTTGAATTGTGGTATGAACTAGTAATCCCAACAATAACACAATTTAATCAAGAAGTATTAGATGAACACAAATGATTGTACTGTATTCAGAATTCAAAACAGTCATCAATACGAAGGAATCATTGGTTCGTTCAAACACCACAGATACTCTGCCATTTAATTCCTCAATTGAGTCTAGTTTCAGTTCAATATTCGTGTGCCCATAACCGTTGTTTGTGCTTGATTTAGTGCTGCACTCTCGTTGAACATTATCTTAAACCTACTTATGTTTTTCCTGATTATCTCAATCGAGTGACGATAACTGCTTTCTACATGACAACCAATAACAATTCATTTTCGATGATTTGATTGTTTTGAACAGAAATCACTTCGTTTATTACTTGATGAGTTTGTCACTTTCTGTCAGTTTCAATCCCATTGGAGCGGTTGCAATATCACTTAAATAGAATGACTTATCCATGAAAGCCAATCCATTATGTTGACTGTTTTGGTTAAATTTGAATATCAACACTGGGACATGTCATTTTCTCAACAGAGTTTCTTCATGGAATTTTTGAAGGGAGACGATGGTTTAACGAATAATTGCATGTAAAATTCATCGTTTTCTAGTTACAACAACACCAGTGAAGTACTGTTATCCGGGATCGTTCTATCCTAACTGCTAGCACTTATCTATGGACTGTCGTTAAATATATATTCTTACTGCATAACTATTAAGTAACTAGAATATACATATTTATCTTCTTTTATTTTTAGCTTTCTTTGGCCTATTTCCTACTATTACACGACGTAGTTTTCTTAACTTATTCCCAATCTATTAGTTACAGTCTCCCACACTCACAACCACTTTTGTCATGATCTTGTATACCTGTTATTTTCTACTATATGGTATGATGAGGTCTGATTTGCCTGTAAGCACACTGCATATGTCCAATATGCATGATCCATGCAATGGAAGCTGAGATTGTGTTCTAGATTAAACGGTCAGAGCAACAAGAAAAGAACCGTTAAGGAATCTCAAGTGATTCTGGGCTGTTCGTACTCATTAATGCGTCGTTGTTTTGGCACCGTGACAAGGTCATATAAATTCGCGTTCTAATCGTAGATCTTGTCAAGTGATTTTTAACAGGGATTAAAATATAACAGATATTATGTGTGGATTATCTGACTTATTAGAACATCTGTTGGCTTTATCAGTATATATCACATTTCATTTTGACGCTGTCATAATATCGATATAGTTGTGTAAGGAATTCGGAAATATATTGAAATTTCATCAGAAGCAACTCTCTAACACAACAGAACATTCAGATATCCATCAGATGGAACTAAAACTCTGTTTACAAGAAATTATTTCCCATCTTTGTCTTCATGTTGACCTTAATTTATCATTATTACTATTATTTCTGTTGTCGCTATCATTGTTGTTCAAGATATTACTGAACGAGGGAGTAACACTAAATCAAGTCGAATCGTCAATTATGAACACATCAACATCGAACCGGAACTAGAGTGAATTAAGGACGTAATTGAAAGAGAATCGTCAGTTACTTTTACGTCGACGTACAAGTGATGAAAACATGGGCATGTAAACTCGACGAAAATAAACGTGGAAGCCCTAATGATATTCATGGCCGACGTATAATAGAAGCTCTCCTGAAGATAGTCGTTGTTGTTACAATGTATTTCACTGATCCTAAGCACCTCCAGGTTGTATCTCCACATTTATGTAGCAATTCGGAAGACTCTCCCGGTCCCTCACATTGTACAATCATTCCATGTACCTAGATAAATGGTTTCACTAGTTGTTAGAAGGGGCATTGGCTTCGTGACTTTCGAAGGAACTCGGCTTTCATTATAATTGTTTTAACTGAGGACCTTGTGAATTCCAGAGCAGAGTTTAAATGGTTTGAACTATTTTTCCTGGTTAGCATTTTTTAAGCGAATTAGTCTTCTACAGGATGAGGTCAGTAACCCCATGCCCAACCCTCCTACTTTATCAGAGCTTGGGACCGACAGTAACCCCCGGAGGCGGACTTATTGACGTAAGTAATATGTCTACTATTTCATAATAGATTGACTTAGACTGTTGAGAACTTGAAGAAATAAGAATCGAAGTTTTAACATTCTCTCAAAACTGCGAGACAAATTTTAATGCATTTTGGAGGTTTATTACTATTTGAGTGCTGCAGAAACCTTCTGAGTGTAAGAGTTGTGTATAAGTCACGTAACAATAGAGATCCCTGAGTACACAGTATTCGGTTCAGAACTTTCTACCAGTAACTTCATTGAGATTTATGACTGTAAAATTATTTTTTCGAATCGTCGTTCCTAGAAAGTGATGTGATGATTTTTCAATTATTTATAGAAGCTCATCTTTACTTTCCTGGAATACTGTCAAAAAAGTCGGATATCAAATTCATCCGACCTTAATTTTAGAGTGGATTCAATACACTTTTTATCATACGGTATTCACCTGCAAGTGTCAAACTCAGGACAAGCGCATTATGGAGTACATTTAGGCGCTAATGACTGATCTTTTCCTATTCTTTCACAATAAAGAAAACTACATAGAACCAACTCGGGACCTGTATACAGGCGTATATCCATACGCAAGTTGGAAAAGAGTATTCATACGCAGAGTCCACAGCGTCTTTACGTTAATGAGACTGTTCAGCTATGACATTTCACTAGGGCAACGTTTGGTGCTATCGTAATCCATCTTGTGGTATTTCAAATGTTGTGATGTTGAGAAAAGGCTTCGCTGTGTATATAATAAATGTAATAAAAGTGTGTTCACTATGGTTATGTTTATTATTCAACTGGCATAAATTCAGTTCACACAAATGGCCTGTCTGTTAAACTCACCGAGGATACATTGATAAACAGTCCAAGATAAGTCTCGTCTGAACTCAATAATTAAACAAATAAATTTTTGTTGCAAAGAGGAGGTAAACGCTAAAGTCATTAGTAATACTCTATAATTATAATGTAACCACCTGTGAAAATGGAATTATCTACTCTACTTCTACAGTCTAACCAAAGATTATTTCGGAATAGTTCTGTACTAAATATATCACTGAGTGTTATACTTGTGGCCGAGTGGATGCCTAGTTGATGTGTGACGCGATAAGACCGCCAAACAGGGAGCAGCGAATTGTCGATTGGAACAGTGACACGAAACCCGTACGAGCAGACTAGAGTGCTAACCGGTCCTGCGATCTGCTTAGCCCAGCCAGTTAAGTCCAAAACACCATTAACAGCCTCAGTGGTATGAATCATTATATACAAACACACTGGGTTTTTATACAAACCAAAGTAATCAATAAACTGATTAAAACTCAAGAATCGTATGATAATAAGTCAAAGGTCAAAATAAAGTTAATGATAAGAGAAATACGAATATGAATAGTTCAGTTACGTAATAATTGTACAATAAGAAATAGGCATATTACATTGACCCATAAATAGACCTAAAAGTTACCATTTGTAATTCACCGGGGGATATAACACTGAAAAACTAAGTTTCACATAATTTGACTGTCACATGTATGCCAACTGCAGCTGGAGTACATGTTTAGACTCTGATCATGCCTTAATACGAGCACGCATTTGTTTGCGCCTCATTGGACGCAAAAAATCTATACTAAGAAGACCCATTAGGATTGAACTAAGTGACCAGAAAGTCAAAAGTAAGCTCCAGGAATAACTGAGTTCACATCTAGACAGTTCTGTAAACGAGGTTGACTCAGATATTGCTTGGAAACATATACGAACAGCTGTGGAAACAGCAGTAACATCTATTAATAATTTAAACCATAGGGTTCCAAAAAACCAATGGATTTCTTCCAAGTCTATTTCACTGATGGATTCGCGTAAACTCATCCCACCAGGCTCTAAACACGACGAAGAGCGTAAACAAATCGGATCTAGGTTAAGCAAAATTTTAAGGAACGATCGTGAATAGTGGTGGGCAACGAAAGCAAAAGAAATGGGAAAGGCAGCGGCTGTAGACAACACTTCAGACTAATAAAAGAAACGGGGATCAAGTATGGGTGAGATAATCTCTGAAGAGACGACACTCTTATTTGCTCTCAGCCCAGACATTTGGAACGACGGGAGGAACACTATAGAGAACAGTTTAGCTGACCTTCAGTTACTCAACAACTACCCACTATTCCCAGACAGCCTGAATGGAACATTGAAGTAGGTCCCCCGACTCTACCTGAAGTTCAGAAAGCTATAACTAATCTGAAACGAGGAAGAGCAGCTGGTCCAGATGGATTGGCTACAGAAGACTATGTATAATGATCCAGTTTAGCGGTAAGGCTGATTAATATTTTAGCTAAAATCTGGGAGTTGGACGTAATCCCATCTGACTGGTCACAATCAATTATTGTCTCAATATATAAAAAGGGTCAAAATCATCTTGTGATAACCATAGAGGGATTAGTTTGACTAATATAGCATCTAAAATACTAGCCTCAGTAATTATTTCGGGCGCCTAACTAAGGTTCGTGAACTGCAAACACGAGAAAATCAGGCTGGCTTCAGATCTGGTCGTGGCTGAATCGACCGCATATTCACTACTCGTCAGGTTTTAGAACACAGAAATTCCTATCGGCGTCCAACAATGATAATTTATCTTGACTTGAAAGCAGCGTATGACTTTGTAGACCGAAAGGTTCTGTGTCAGTGTCTGTCATTGAAAGGTGTACCTCAGAAGTACATAAACCTTGTGAATGCTCTTTACTCGAACACCACCAGTCGTGTGAGAGCTCATGGTGAGCTGTTTTCTGATTTCGCAACCTCAATTGGTGTCCACTATCTCCATTTTTGTTTAACTTTATCATAGACCTACTGCTGAGAATAACACTCTCGTCGACTGAGTTTTTAAAAATTGATCTCCTACAGGAGATCTACTTATCGACTTAGAATATTCAGATGATATAGTCCTGTTTGGTTAAGACGCTGATAAAATACAGTCTTTTGGTAGCACTGAGTAACAATGCAAGGATGTTTGGGATGCGTTTCCCCTCCCTAAATGCAAGTTTTTGCTTCAGGACTGGCCTGCATCAACACCTGAACTAAGGATAGGGAGTGAAGTAGTTGAACGCGTCCGAACCCATATTGTAGAACTATCTTGATGTTTATATTAAAGATTCTGAATTTGATGTTGGTTGACTGCCATTTCGAGTTTCATATGTTCTTCAATTGCATCACGAGGCAACCTTTAACTTGCAATCTTCAAGGGAAAGGAGGAAAACCAATAGACGCATTGCGTCGATAACTGAAAGCCGACATATGAAGAATGGATAACAATCGGAAGAGATTACCTAGGACAGAGTTGATCAGAGAATACTGATGTGAGGCATATGCTCCTCCATGAAGGGTAATAAGTGTAAGTGAGTAACATAAGAAATATGAACTCAACCATCCTAGAATGTTTCAACCCATTTGTGGAATGTTTAGTATAGGACTATGATTTTCACCGGATATTTTTATTTCAATCATCAAAAGCTTTTCATTTATACTTTCTATGAAAAGGACAATGAAGCATATCCTCAATTGTCGAATGAAATGGAGTCATCAGTTTGAAAATTATCCCTCAACATTCAGCCCTCATTCATTAAATGAATAGAAAGATGTCTGAATTTGCCTGATATCATATGCATATATACACTGAATATTGGAAAATATATATAATCATTATTATTAGCTTCCAGCTGAAGAGGAAATTAGGAAAAGACGTTGGAAGTGGATAGGATATAGATTAAGGAAACCACCAATATGCATTACAAGGCAATCTCTAACTTGGAATCTGGAAGGGAAGCGGTAAAGAGTAATGCGAAAGAACACAGTACGCCGGGAAATAGAAGCAGATATGAAAAGGATGAATAACAACTGGAAAGGATTGCCCAGGACAGAGTTGGATGGAGAATGCTGGTGAGCGGCCTATGCTCTTCCACGAGGGGTAACATGTGTAAGTAAGTAATTTTTAGCTTTATTCAATATTATATTTTTCGTACAATATAGAATTTTCAGTATCAAGCAATTCAACATGTTCCCGTTTCTTACTTCTTGGTCGATCTTCATGACAAATATTGAGTGATCGTCAGTTAGATATTAGCATTCCAGTTAATCAACATGTAAATAATGTTTATTCTTTTCGCTACATATTGTCTGTAACCATGATATCTCTGATTAGATCTTTTGTAAGTTGTACAATGAAATGCACCTGAATAAATTATGCGATTAATAACCATAGTGATGTATTAAAACAAACAAAAGACAGATGACTTGTTTTTCAAATATCTAGATAGATGGTAAGAACAAGTAGCTCAGATGTTCAAAAAGGTCATCATATTGATATATAAACTGATTCCTATACAGAAACCTCCCCTCTTAACAATCATTTTCTTGATTTTGATTATCCCACTCATCTAGATGGTAAGAACAAGTAGCTCAGATGTTCAAACAGGTCATCATATTGATATGTATATATATGACTTGTAAACTGATTCCTATACAGAATACTCCGCCCTTAACAATCATTTTCTTAATTTTGATTATTTCATTCATCTATTATTTTATTTATTTGAACACATAAATATTGGTATAAAGGGGGCACCATATATATATATGAGCCACACAAATCTCATTTGATTTGTGTAAGGGATATGATACTGCCCAGGTGCCCAAACTGAAGCAGGTCGTTTTCTTAGGGGCCACACCCGGATCTTTTGACCTGAAGATCTGATCCACAAGACAGTGGAGCATCGTAAGGAGATGCAGTCCCATGATAGCCGGTGATCAACGATTGATTCATACTCCATTTGTTCCTTTATGATACTGGAGCCAGCCCATGTGCACAATTGGTTTGAAATCACGGTTTTCAAACTCCCCTAAGTGGACCCTCCGTGTCCAGCGACCCGGTTAAAGCGCCGTACAATCGCTTTCCGTTCTCTTAATTCCATAAACAATAGTAATGCCACTGTGAGAAGGCAGCGAGTAGGACTTCTACTCATACTTCTACTAATATATCTGTACTACCAATGTTTTATTGTTGTTATTCTTGTTTCTTTCTTTTAAATACATTTATTTACTCTATTCACAATAACAGAATAGATATTCTATATAATTGAAATCACAAAAACTTCCCCCTCCCTTCTAAGAAATGAGATTCACATTAAAAACATCATAGTAAATAATTTAATAAATAAACAAACAATGAAAAAAAAAAAACAAAATCAAAACAAAGAAAGATATGTTATACAATTAACAATAATACATGTATCCATGCCTACATATGGGTATGTATGTAGGTATGTATGTGGGTGGGGGGGGGTTAGGTATATCAATGTTGTATACACAAACAAACAAACAAACAAACCATACACAATATACTCAAAACAAAAAAAAAAGAAACAAAAGTGATATTCAACTATATATATCAATGATTTATTACTTATTTCTACTTTGTTAGTAATATGGATATAAACATTCATATTTTTATCTCTATATTACACTAGACATCATTAGTAGTAATGATAATACAATTCTGTAAGAGTACAATTGTTTGTTTGTTTATTTGTTTTTCCATGAGAACAAATTAATGAAACCAGCCTATTAAGTCATAGCAACAACAAGAGAACAGGATACAATAAAATATGATAATCTATAAATCTGTATACAATTGTCAATCTGTGTATGTAAGTATGTATCTGTGTGTTTGTGCGTGGGGGGTGGGGGGTGGTCAAGGGTACATTACTGTATATGATAATAAGTAACACTTAGAAAGAATGGCATCATCCCAAAATATGCAAAACAAAACAAAAAAAGAAGAATCTTACACAAATATAATCACTGTACAACAATATTTCATATGTGAGTATCATTATATGTCATAAGAATACTATAATCATCAGTCAATCAGCTACAACGTAGGACCAGGTACACACACACACACACATATGCATTGGTCCAAGTTACCATAGAAGAAACAATAATCATAAGAATATAAGTTATATTCTAGGTATCTATACTACTATTATTGTTATCAGTAGTAGTATTAGTAGTAGTATGAATAGTATCCTCCTCATTATCATTATTATTTAAATGAAGTTCCGGAAATAATTCTAAAAGCAATTGATCTAATAAAATATAAGTTAATTGTTTATTTAATTTAGAATATTGTAAACAATTAAAGATTCGATCTACATGATCATGTACCATTTCTATATCAGTCAAATATGAAAGACCAGTTAGATCTAATAATAAAAGAAGACAGATAGATATTATATAGAGAACAATAAACTAATCTTATGTATAAATATTATGTACAAGGAGGCAACACAAATCATTCGATCTGGGTGTAGGTTGTGCATACCGCTCGGGTGCCGAAACCGAATCAGGTGACGTTCTTAGGATCAATGCGCACCACTGGTTTGGAATCAGGGTTTCCCACATCCTCTAGATGGATCCCTCTACATCTATCAACCTGTTTTATGCGCCGGATATTTGCTTTTCGTCCTCTTAATTTCATAAATAACATCGCCGCCGCCAGAAAGCATTGAGGGTTATTTATTTAAACATAAAACATTATGTACAAGAAGGCATTGAATATATATACTAGAGCAATACAAATCATTCGATTTGTGTGTGGGCGGTGCATACCACTGGGGTGCCTAAACCGAATCATGTGATTTTCTTATGATCTTGGAACCCATGTGCACTAGTGGTTTGGAATTAAGGTTTTACAAATTCTCTAGATTGAACTTACACATCCAACAACCTATTTTATGCGCCGAATATTTGCTTTTCGTCCACTCAATTTCATAAATAACATCCCCGGCACGAGAAGCCAGTGAGTAGGACTTCTCTGACAGTGGATGTATACGCGTGTCTATGTGAGATTTCGGGAGGTAGAACAGATTTTAGTCACTATCAGCCGGACCAGGGTGTTTGGGGGTAATAATAGGGGAGGAGTGACAATTACTGAATCTTCGAATTTTACATTATAAACGCAATTTAGTGACAGGAACAGTGAGAACCAGGAACAACTAGATAGTTATAGTTGTAGTATGGAATTTATCAATAGTATGTACGTACTACTCAATGAGGGACTGGATCCAGTAGCTATCAGGCTTTACAAGGAGCGATTAATCGTTCACGTGATTTTCTTAGAATCCTGGATCCCCATGTGCACCAGTGGTTTGGAATGAGGGTTTGACAAATCCTCTAGATGGATCCTCTACATTCATCAACGTGTTTTATGCGCCGGACATTTGTTTGTCATCTTCTATTAAGCTACGATCCAATGGTTTACATTTCTAACTTCAGTTAATTCCCAAGTCTAGAAGAAAAAGCTATAAAATGGTCCTTGCTTTTTGGTGATCCGCTAAATGAATTTAGTTCTGGAATACTGATAAATGGAATTTTTGATGATTCCAATGATTTTCATTTATGATGATAAAAAACTTATCTACGACTAAACTAATAGTGTATTAGATGCTACTTACAACATTGTTTATAAGTAATGTGCATCGGAAAATGACATCGAAGTTGCTACAACTGTCAGAAGGAGTAAAAAGTTTCAGTGCATCGAAAGCATGGAGACAGTTTAGATGGAAGAACGAATCAAAAGATGCCAATGGAAGACTGAGGGCTATATATAATGTAACTTTTCACAACAAATGCATTCCACCTGACTATCATGGTGTTTTACAATAGGATTTTGAAAAGATACTTAGGCGGTAGGACATCGTATCAGCGTACATCCTTTCAATTTCTTTCACATTTCAGTTAAAATACAACTGCAGTTTCTAGGTTATGGGAAGGATGATATGAACTGTTTATTGAATAAACTTAACATTATTCAAAACCAAATCAGTCTCTCATGCCAAGAAGAGAAGAACGACCAACTTCCCTTCCTAGATATACTTCTATGCAGACGAGAATATGGCTCAATCAAAAGATCCATTTTATTTTTAAAACCGACGTGCACAGGCCAATACCTTAGTTATTATAGTTATTGCCCTGTGCAATACAAACATGGTTTTATTAGGTACCTATTTAACAGGCACGATCGTAACTGCACAAACGACGCTATTGATGATGATGTTAAGTTGTTAAACAAGACATAATTGGGGAATGGTTATCCACTTAAATTTATCAATAGATGGAAAGTTCATAGCACAGTGAGACCTACTGTAGCCTTGGTGGAAAAAAGCCTGTCTACATCACCTTACCATTTTAAAGGTGAATCAAATAGCCTTTTATTGAAACAAAAGCTTAAATTAGTCATCGACTAAACGTATAGTGCAGCGAAGTTCATTATCAAAGAAAGAACGAAGTCTATGCTTCATCCAAAACCTAAAAGACATGAAAACGATTGTGTCACATCCCACTGCGTTTACAAATTAAAATATGTGTGTGGTCACACACACACGCAACACTCATGATAATGTAAAGACTTACTTTGAATCGCCTTTTCAATTGCAACACGTGCTTTTTCTTTACGTTCTGACTTATCCATATCAATTCTATGAAGAGATAAAGAAATTATATTACATTAATGTTATACAAGTATTATCATGGAGTGATGGCAGTTAAGAAAAACCCTTGAAAACTGGGAATCTGTTATATCTAGAGCTTTAGATTCTTGCTATGCCGCGTGCTACTAGACTACTTGAACGATCAAACCCGCAACATCGCAAGAGAGAAGACAGGAAATTAGTAAGTAGGAATGTTATTCCCCAAAACAGTGTCAAATATAGTACAAAAATCTGATGTTTTTATAGTTTTCGGCTAAAAGTAAATCATCATTTCGAACAGCCAAAAGGCACATAAAGGGTCCTTCTCATTCATCCAATAGGGAAGCTACACATCAACATTCTAGAATGTTCCCCTAGTGGTGATTGGATGGAATGTCTTCGGCTCGTTCTGGGCTTCTTGAGATTGCCAACGAGCCATCCTTATAGAATCATTGGTTAGCTGTTTCGTTCCTGTATGAGAATTTTTAACAGTGAGCATTCGGAACTCCATTAGGGATCAAAACTTCAGGTCTCTCAGTGAACACATAAGTTGTAGAGCCGGCATCTAATGATTTACATGTTCAACTTTAATCGATTCGAGTTATTGTGCAATCATTCTGTAACATATTTCGTGGGTTACTGTATTAAATTTGGCATTGGTGGACTCCAATGATCACAGTTTCTCACTAGAACTGCGGGAACTACCTCTCAAAATTAGTAACCACTGAGTCAATCATTATTATTATAGGTTTCGTAGAGATAGTTGAATTTTATAGGGTTAACTTCAAACCATGATCTTAGTTGAGAAGTTTAAAGAATCTTGTTTTTGTATCAGTGTGAGACCCTAACAGGGGTCGAACCCAGGATCTTTAAATCTAAACTCAAATAGGAATTTCAGGAGTTTTAATGAGAAGGCATGATCATTGGAGACGACTGCCACTAATAACGAAGGTCCCAACCATATTAATATATTAGGATAAACAATCTTATAGAGTGATTGATAGTCTTCGTCTAATATCAAGCGTCTAAATGTCCATAGTCTTATCCATACTATAGCTATGAAATACGTGAGCAATGTTGAAACAAAAGACGAAACTAAATTCACTTAGTATTGTTTGTTTGAATCTTCCCATACTAGGTGAATTTAAACTCCACCCTATTGCACAAGCAAGTGGCTATCAGGAATCTGTAGTTGAGTGAATAATGCGATGGCGTTTGAAGTGAACAATACTGGGTTCGAGTCCCAGGGTGAACATCAATAAGACTGAGATGCAGGTATATCCAGCTGACGAGTTCCAAATAGGACAAAACGGGCGTCAAACTGGATTCCGCTGCTAGCCACTATCCATCTTTGCTTAAAAAGACAAAACCATTCACTAAAATGTAAGAGATGATGTAATCTGAGAAGAATTAAGTCAATAATCACATTTTGCCAAAGTTGCATTACCACAAATTGACTAACACGTTATATAATACACTAATTAGAAAAGAAAGGTAAACATACTTACTTTTTAGAAGAATGAAAGAATATATTTGCTAGATGAAGGAAAAACAGAAGAGGTAAGTAAATGAAAAAAATTTAGTTAACATTTAGTCAAATGTAAAATTGTCTATTAATTAAACATACTTAAGGGCTAGAATTTTTGTATATAGGTAGTTAACTAATGAGTGATATGTGTGTATACTTAGCTGGTCGAAAGCAGGGTGGTGGCTTAGTGATTAAACTATTCGACTTCCAGCCGTTAGATAAATATGATAAAGGCCAGTTCTCAGTTATCAATGAACCGTAGATATCTCAGCCTTATAGGACGTCAGTCAAATATCGAGTAGCTAAGTGGTAGCGTTTTATGATCACTAACTATTACAATTATTTCGATTTATCTTCTATACATCTTATTGATTTGATCTCATAGTGATCATGTGATATGGTTTTATTTATTTAAACACATAAATATTAATACAAGGAGGCACCAGATACATATGCGCCTCACAAATCTCATATGATTTATGTAAGGGCTATGATACTGCCCAGGTGCCAAGACAGAAACAAGTGGTTTTCTTAGAGGATCACACCCGGAGCCTTTGACCTAAAGATCTGATCCACAAGGCAGTGAGGCAGTGTCAGGAGATGCATTCCCATGGTACCGGTGACCAGCGATTGATTCATACGCCATCTGTTCCATCAGGATACTGGAGCCAGCCCATTTGCACCATCGATTCAGAATGAGGGTTTTCCAACTCCCCTAGGTGAACTTTCCGTGTCCACTGACCCGTTTAAAGCACCGGACATTCGCTTTTCGTCCTCTCAATTTCGTGAATAACACCCCCACCACGAGAAGGCAGTGAGTCGGACTTCCCTGACAAATGCTATATACACGTAGCCATGTGAGAGCATTTCGAGTGAGAGCGGAGTCTCCCCCACACTCTCGTCTATACCAGGACATTGACTGACATAGGTTAACATAAAAGTCAAACGAGTATTTCGACTCCATGAAGAAGCTTTGTCAGACAAGAACAACAACAACAACACTACCAACAATAAGCAGTTCAACTTACTTTTAATATTATTCAATATTATTCAATATATATGATAACATATCATCTGAGAATAATTGATATATCATATGGATCATATAATTAGTTAACCAATAATTAATTGATTGATTAAAATAAATAAATAAATAAATAATAATTTTATATAAAAAATAATAAAAATATATTTTACATTGTTTTTTAATAAATAATAACAATTCATTGAATGCATGAAAAAAATCATTTAAATTAATAGATACTACTGAATTAGGATGATTGTTAGTAGTATTAGTAGTAGTAGTAGATGATGATGATGAGGATTGATTTGAATGTATAATGAATGTCGAATTGATATGATCTAATGCAGTTTCAGATGATGACGATGATGATGATGATAACTGATGACTTCCTAAATGAGTACTATTATTATTATCAGTAGTAGTAGCAGTAGTAGTAGTAGTAGTAGTAGTAGTACTGGTAGTGGTAGTTGTTGTTGTTGTTGTTGCTGTGATTACATTTGATAAGGATGGACCATTTAAAAAAGCTTCATTCCAACATGGATTAGTAATATCCCAAGGATCAATGGATGATGTCATATTATCTATATTAATTTCTTGTAATGAATTCATCATTTGAACAGATGATGATGATGATCCTGTGGCTGCTGCTGATGATGATGATGATAACATTTCAACATTGGATGATAATTGAGAATAAGTTGAATTTAAGGAGGATTTCTTTTCATTTAAAGGAGATGATGTTGACAATGATGTAATAGATTTCTCCAAGAAATATAAAATCATTTCAGATAAACTCGTTAAATGAACTGTTGATAATTGAGATGACTAGAAATAGAATATTAAAATTTATATTATAATTAAGATAGGGTTAAGGAGATTGTTGAGTTGAAATCGAGATCATGAACTGATCAATATTAGACTACTATTAAAAATCTGGAAGTACTGGACGACCGTTTTGTCCTAGTATGAGACTTCTTAGCAGTGCGCATCCACAATCACATACGCATAACCCGAACCCAAGACTTTCGGTCTTGAACATGAATGCTTAAACTCTAGACCACTGAGCAGGTATCCGACGGTATTATTGGCTAACTTCAACCAATCTGCGATATTGTGAGACCATCTTTCATTGTCTTCGGTGGGTAACTGTCTCATACTCGACATAATTGAACTCCACTGGTTACGGCTTCTGACTAGAACTCTGAGAATTCCCTCTCGAAGATGATCACTAGTGAGCATATGATAATTATTAGTTTTAATCGACATCATGAAACCGATCAATGATGGACCACGATTGAAAACCTGGAAGTAATGGACGGCCGTTTCGTACTAGTATGGGACTCCTTAGCAGTGTGTATCCAGGTTTTTAATGGCAGTCAAACATTGATTAGTCTCATAATGTCAGTTATCAAATATTTTTTTGAAGGGGGAGGGTATTACAGTGTAGTTTGATAAACAAATTTGCTTTCGTATATTTGAATAGAATTATGATAAAGTGATTGATCTGTAAAGTACTAAAAAATTGTAGCTTTCAAGTAACAGCTGACAGAAGGTTGAATCTCTATTCAACTCACATTTTGGGTATCTATTATCGTTAGGTAGTCATTAATAATACAGATTTTAGCACAAATATGTGTGTTGGCCCATGTTTACATACAACATCACTTTAACAAGATGAACTATGGAAAAAAGAGATCGAAGTAATGGTACTCACAGAAAATACATAATGAAAATATGATCCAAAATAACAGAGTGTAAAGGGACATATGAAGGAAGACTGGGATTCAGATTAATTAGCGAATGAATACGATTGGACTATTAGGCGTGTAGACCACTTCGCCTATTTCGTAAGTCTGATAAAATTTCAGAAAAGAATCAAAAAGCTCGTTTGGCATTCATCAACTTGCATCACTTGTGGAGTAAGTGAAATGCCCAACAGTCTACTAAAGGCAAAGTATACTTTGTGATAATTTACTCTGTATTATTTTATAGATGAGAAATAGCCTATGAAAATAGAAAACATACATAGACTGCATGTATTCGATCATAAATGTCTTCAAGTCATTGATTGGATATAATAATACTACTAAGTCAGCTATGTTGTTAGAAATATGATATTAGATAAGTATGGGCATGAGTTTGTTAACTTTCATTGAGAGAGGTGATTAGAACAAGTATTACGTATTCCCAACTACAGTCACACAATAGTTACTATACAGTTATCACTTAAAGAACATAAACAAATTAACAGAGATCAAATAATTTTAATAGCATTAGTTTTCTTACCAACTAAACTACAGTTAACTAATTTCACCTTTGACGGAGAACTTGTGACTTCAAACTAGTGACTACTCTGTACAAACACTCGTAAAGTACAGAATTATTCATGAAGTAGGTATACTGAGAATGTTGTCTAAAGTGACGATAAAAGCTCTGCTATTAAACCATCTCAGCTCAGAGAGCTCAACACCACCAAACGCACCCTACCTCCCTCGTTCATAGAGAACAAACTTCGATTAGGGTTCATAAATATGCACTTCTTAGGAGTTACATACAATACCATTCAGTGCTTCCAGGTTTTCAATAGTGGTCTAACTAAGATCAATTCATGATCTGAATCATGAAAACGTTTTATTTTCCGAACAGAAAAGAAAAAACACATGAATTACCTGATTTATTGTATCCTTTTGTTTTTCATATGTTAATCCTGCATTATTCCAATAAATACGTGAACGTAGACGATGATCTAAACTTGTACGACTTTGATGTTTATGTTGCGGTGAATTTAACACATAACGACTATAATAATCAATATGTTTATCTATTGGATATGTATCCATTTTAAAATTATTAGAAATTGATTTATGTATAAGATTTCTATCCTGCAGTATATTGGTTGATGAAGAATGAAAAGTAGTATCGCCAATAATATTCTTAGTACTACTTATATGATTATTATTAGTAGTATTTAATAATGAATTATAAGAAGCAGAGTAAGCATCAGTTTCAGTTGTAGAATAAATTGATAAAGATTTTGATCTAATCATTTCAAAATCATTGATACTAGTAGTAGTGTTATCACATTCCATTGGTTGTGGATGACATGATAAGAAGTAAGTTGATAAGAAGTTGTCTAAGAATTGACCCTTCTAAAAATAGAAGTATGATGTAAATATTGAAAAAAAACAGCTTGTAAAATGAGATTAAAAAAAACTAATTGTAAGTCAAATACAATTCAATTCAAGTTGTCACAGAATTATAGAAAAGCACGATGAAATTAATTGTAAACGTGTCGAGTTGTGGTGTGGGTTACTTATATCCACACATAAGTAGTATATGATGATGGTCGGGAATTGAATGTATTTCAATAGATCGATAACGAAAGAACAGAAACGAAACGAAATTGGTATGAAGATGCACGAACAATAATAATCGGAGACGATGGACTGACAGTTGCAGAAAGAACGGTCAAGATTGAGACAATTGATGGATAGTTTGCAAATTAACTATTCACTATATAGCTCTCATATTTTAATGAAATACTCTGTAATTTTGTGCCTAACTACATTCGATTAGCCCCACCCGTGTTCTTGTTCACTACAGGGTTACTAATGATACAATCTAATTTCGGTTAGAGCTAGATTGTTTGCGTGAGGGTTAGTTATTAAATTTAGTTACCTAAATCCAATGGGTGGTTATAACCAAAGACCTAAAGGCTGAAAACTGGGTGTTTAAATAAAGAAGGAGGTAACAGTAACAATAATATGTACGATTAAAAATCTATTCATGAAACAAATTAAGAATTTATGGGGTTGACCTTGATATAACAATATTTGGAGATGCATCAATGCTGAAGAAATTGATTGCCCACTATCATGAAGATGTACTGAACAAGAACACAAATGGGGACAATCGAATGTATTTGAACACAAAATGACAGAACATGTTAGTAAAATCGTCTCAGACTTCAATGTTCTTGGATTTTCATACCAATTGCTTCCAGTTTCACGTTTTTTCCTCCTCGATCTTATTGACCATCTGCTATCAGACATTCTATTCTTGACTGGCTTTACATACTACTTATGTCGATATAAGTAGCATACACGATAGATATCTTAATTCTGTCCAATCTAGAAAAGAAATCTGTAGAATTTCGTTCATGGTTTCTAATATTTGGCAATCACAGTCCAGACTGAAAGTTACAAATATGATGCGTCGAATTTAAAAACAAAATTCTTAGACTCCTTAATCCGTCCATCGGAAGGCTGATACCATACTGCATAGTTTAATTATTTTAAACATTTCATTCAGATTGAGGATAGCCTTTTGGCAATATTCAATACGTTTCCAGTATTTAGTGATTTCAAACACTTATTATCTGTTGAGTTAATGGATCAGTACTAGATACATATAAGAGTAAGAAATTCACTTAAAACTTTATTCCTATCATTTAAAAGCTATCTAGATGACTTCTGTGAACAATTCACTATAGAGTACCCCAAGTTGTTGAATAAAAAAAGCAAATGAACTACACGTTTGCTAACCTATATCCTATCTCTTTTATCATTCATATTCAGTGAGTCAGTCAGGTACAACGTAAGACCAGGTACATATATACATCGATCGAAGTTGCCATAACTCGTTGGCACAACAACATGAACACCGAAATTCATAGAAGTAGTTAATTTATTATATTCAATATATATAAGGATAAGGATATAGTACAGGAAGAATCGTTCACATTATGATTTATGGAGAGAGACTTCATGTGACCACCACCTGTAACCGTCTGATTCAACTATTCCTGACCAACACTCAATGATGCATCTAAACTCAACAAGTTTACCAATCAATCTATTTATAATTATCATGAACACATATGCCCCCAAATTCCCTGGTACGGCCAACAGTGGGGAGAGTCCGCTCTCCCTCTCGAAATCCTATCACACGGCAACGCGTATATTGCCTCTGCCACGGAAGTCTTACTCACTGCCTTCTCGTGGCATTACTGTTGTTTAAAAAATTGAGAGGACGAAAAGCGAATGTCCGGCGCTTTAACCGGGTTGGTGGACACAGAAAGTACACCTAGGGAAGTTGGAAAGCCCTCATTCCAAACCAATGGTGCACATGGGCTGACTCCAGTATCCTGAAGGAACGAATGACGTATGAACCAATTGTTGGTCACGGCTACCATGGGACTGCATCTCCTCACGATGCTCCACTGTCTTGTGGATCAGACTTTTAGGTCGAAGTCTCCGGGTGTGGCCCTCTATGAAAACCACCTGTTTCAGTTTGGGCACCTGAGGATTATCACAGCCCTCACACAAATCAAATGAGATTTGTGCGGCGCATATGTATCTGGTGCTTCTTTGTACCAATATTTATGTGTTTAAATAAATAAATAAATAATGAACACATATAGGAATATGAATGTTGTTCACATTGTAGTGGTTTAACATATATCGCAATATAAACATTTATTGATGTTCTCAAGCTAAGATGTTGATAATTTATGCTGATGTTTACATAATGTAGATAGAAAAAACATACGAATATATAATTAGATTTTATGAATAAATAAACACAGTAACAAATGAAGTTAGCTTTCATCAGTTTGTCATATAAAGAAACCTTAGTAAACAATGAATAAGTTCCGTTCTGTATTGATTGTTTAAATTTACTCTTATTGATGTTTAGGACTTTGATTAAACATTCTCTTATTGACATGCACCAATAGGATTACACTTAAAGGAGAAGCTTTGGACGATGTGAAAACCATTACATATCTGAGGAGCATCATCGATGAGCACGGTGGATCTGATGAAGATGTGAAGACGCGGATCCGCAAACCAAGAGCAGCATATTTACAACTGGAGAATATCTGGAACTCAAAACAACTGTCTGTCAACAAACACCGAACTCATAATTTTCGATACAAATGTCAACACAATTCTACTGTATGGGGCGGAAACCTGGAGAACTACGAAAGACATCATCCAGAAGATACAAGTGTTTATTAACAATTGTCCACGCAAGATACTTCGTATCCGTTTATTTATTTCATTTATTTATTTAAACACATAAATATTGGTACAAAAAAGCACCAGATAAATATGCGCCTCACAAATCTCATTCGATTTGTGTGAGAGCTATAATACTGCCCAGGTGCCCAAACTGAAACAGGTGGTTTTCATAGAGGGCCACACCCGGAGACTTCGACCTAAAAGTCTGATCCACAAGACAGTGGAGCATCGTGAGGAGATGCAGTCCCATGGTAGGCGGTGACCAACGATTGATTCATACGCCATTTGTTCCCTCAGGATACTAGAGTCAGCCCATGTACACCATTGGTTTAGAATTAGGGTTTTCCAACTCCCCTAGGTGGATTTTCCATGTCCACCAACCCGGTTAAAGCGCCGGACATTCGCTTTTCGTCCTTTCATTTTGGTAAACAACAGTAATGCCACGAGAAGGTAGTGAGTAGGATTTCCCTGGCAGAGGCTATATATTCGCGTGACCATGTGATAGGATTTCGAGAGGGAGAACGGACTCTCCCCACTCTCGGCCGTACCAGGGCATTTAGGGGCTAGACACTATCAGCCACAACCTACTATACGAGAGAACAAACCAGATTCCAGTGGAGGAAAAAATCAGGAATAAGCGCTGGAAGTGGATAAGAATAAACACATTGAGGAAATCACCCAATTGTGTCACAAGACAAGCCCTCACATGGAATCCTGAAGGTAAAAGGAGAAGAGGAAGACCAAAGAAAACATTACGCCGAGAAATGGAGACAGACATGAGAAGAATGAATTAAAACTGGATAGAACTGGAAAGGAAGGTCCAGGACAGAGTGGGTTGGAGAAAGCTGGTCGGCGGCCTATGCACCATTGGGAGCAACAGGCGTAAGTAAGTATTGACATATTGCCTTGTCACAAGCAAATTTTAAACAGAAATGGAATACAAGACATGCGTTTTGTCCAATTTCAGACTGATCAGTTGCGGTCCTGAACATCAAATGGAAAGATTGAAACAACCAATACGAAAATGAATTAAAATTCACGCTATTTCATAAGCTAGTGACTACTGGAATTCAGTAGATAAGTTATTGATTTAGTCAAAGTTATAAAAAACTTTCTGTTCTTTTAATTCATTTATAGCATTCCTTTTTGAATAGATGTTCCAAATTAAAGCTTGTGATAGTGCCTGACTAGTCAAATCGAAGTAAGTGAAGGCAAAACTTCAATACTACCCATTCATTTATATAGAAGGTAGGAAAAGAGACTTGCACTCGTGACATAGTGGCTGAAAATCGAATTCCTTAACCACTAACCTACTGATGTACAAATTCATTTATGATTACCTGGATGCATCTAAATGCTTAGAAAAGAATTAAATCATCACAGGGAAATCTTTACTACAACATTCAACATTGTTTCATCGAATTAGCTTTACTTTACAATGATAATTTTAAGTGGACATTATTTAACTACTCATATTCTGAATAGTAGTATTGGTCAACAGAGACATACATTTCTCAATTAGAAACATTTTTAAAAAAAGTAGAAAAGCTTAAGTGATGCTTATAAAAGGTCAACATATTCAATTAGAGAACATTAGAGAAATGAAATTCCAAATGAATATACTATGTAAATGATAACCTAAGATTAATGTATAACATTACTACTACTATTACTACATACTACTGATTATATAAATCTTACAGTAATATATACATATGTTATCGTTGCTATGGCACCAACAAAAATCAATAATCCGCAGACATAAACAAAGATGAAAAACAGAAAGAGAAAACAGCTAAATAGACAAACAACCAAACAGTCACACATAGTCACATTTATATCCAAAAATATAGAAGTAGGTATTATTAATAGGGCTAAAATTTGTTTAAAAATATTTCTGCACATATACAAGATGAATTGACTTGATAATTATGAATAATAAGATTAAAAGCGGATTGAATGAAGGTGAAAGTATATAAACGATGGAGAGGAGATGAAAAGGAAGTTTATTAAACCAGTAAACATTGATTTTATTGAAGAATAAAAAAAATCCAATACCAAAGGAGAATGGATTAGACAGATGATTTCAGTAGTGAACTGTTTAATTCAAGGAAATTTCATTCATAACATTATATCCATTCACAGAATAACATAGAAGTACCTAACAACTACATCATTCTAATTCAGAGGAGGGTTGATGGAAAGACTGAAGATTATGTAGTTTTATCAATAGCCAACTTGAAAGATTTGAAAACTTTATATTGATGGTATATTTGTAATCCTGAGGAAAGATTAACTCGAAGAAACCAATAAATTGATCGGAAACATATTCAACATCAAATTTACAGAAAGAAGAAGAATCAGGAAACAGAATTACTTCGTGGATGTGTTAATAAACAGAGTAAACACAGGACAGCTCGAAACACACAGTCTTTTATGCCTCCAAATGCCCTGGTATGGCCGAGAGTGGGGAGAGTCCGCTCTCCCTCTCCAAATGCTCTCAACATGGCCATGCGTATATAGCTTCTGCCACACAAGTCCTACTCACTGCCTTTTCGTGGCATTACTGTTGTTTACGAAATTCAGAGGACGAAAAGTGAATGTCCGGAGCTTTAAATGGGTTGGTGGACACGGAAAGTACACCTAGGGGAGTTGGAAAACCCTCATTCCAAACCAATGGTGCACATGGGCTGGCTCAAGTATCCTGAAGGAACAAATGGAGTACGAACCCGACTTGATCTCCTTACGATGCTCCACTGCCTTGTGGATCAGATCTTTAGATCAAAGGTTCCAGGTGCGGCCCCTTAACAAAACCACATGTTTCAGTTTGGGAACCTGGGCTGTATCAAAACCCTGACACAAATCGAATGAGATTTGTGCGGCACATATATATCTGTTGCCTCTTTGTACCAATATTTGTGTGTTAACATAAATAAATAAATAAAACTGTCTTTTATGAAAATGATTACCCTAGAAACAACACCACGAAAATAATATCAGAAACTAGAAAAATGATAATACTGCCTTATATAAAAAAATGTCTTACGGATCACTATAAAGATCTTAAAACATTTTGACATCGATACCATACATAAACCAACATACAATCGCTCCAGTCAATTTTTATAAAGCAAAAGATACAACAGTGAAAGATGATAAACCTTGCAGCAGATCAACTATCCATTTCATTTGTGGATCAACTATCCACATTGTTTCAATCAGTCATTGCAATGAAATGATAAAGTTATTGATTACATAAGACACTTCGAAATCGACACATTTTCTCTATTCAATTAATTCAGCTTGAGTTAATCATTTGATAAAAAGCTAAAAAGATTACCTTTTACACAGTTGCTAATCAAATGGCATAACATTATCATTCAATCAATCACTTAGCTCAGAAACATGAATGGATGAGTAACTACACACACACACACACTAAACCATGACTAGGTGTTCATTATTTATTTATTTATTAAGAAGCCAAGTTTCTCATAAGCAACTAGCAAACTTTCATATACTAAGTAATCACTATGACTTTATATACAAACAAATTGTCATAACTACAATGAAATGGATGTGTGAATAGAGAAACAAAGAAGTCATGATAAACGACAGAAGCTTTCTTAGGGGGGGGGACGTTATTTAACTTAATTTAAAACTAACACTTTGTTTTGTTCCTATTTTATTCTATAAACCATAAGCTTTTGTTTAATGTATCATTCACTGTTTCAGAGCTATTTTAATTTAAATGTAACCTTTTGTACTCCATTTTTCTAATCTAATGCTTAGTTTGTATATAATTGTGTTTTTCCAATTATTGTACGTCTACGCAAAATACTCAACATCCATTGGCCGAATAACATCAGCAACAGCCTTCTGTGAAAGAGGACAAACCAGCTTCCAGCTGAAGAGGAAATTAGGAAAAGACATTGAAAGTGAATCGGAAATCACCAAACTGTATCATGAGACAAGCCCTAACTTGGAATGGTGAAGGGAAGCGGAAAAGAGGAAGGCCAAAGAACACATTACGTCGGAAAATAGAAGCAGATATGAAAAGAATGAATAGCAACTGGAAAGAACTGGAAAGGATTGACCAGGACAGAGTTGGATGAAGAATACTGGTGTGCGGCCTATGCTCCTCCATGAGGGGTAACAGGCGTAAGTAAGTACTTATTGTAGGTTGTTATAGAACATAAATTTACTGAATAGGATCATACATTGAGTTATCATATCAAAACTAGTGAAGAAATTTAAATTATGATGGAACATCTATCTAGTTTTAATGTACACAAATGTACAAAATTTACATTTTATGGAAATCTGACATAGCTTAGAGATTATTCCGTTCATCAATTGATATAAACAAGAGTAGATTTCCAAACTTGATCAATAAAATTCAATCAGCACAAACGACAAGAAAGACATGATATTGGTTAGTATTCATTCATTGACCAAACAAATATACATATGTATCCGACATCTCAATATAAACAAAGGGAAAAGCTAGACTCTCCAATACAACACAGCATGCACCAATCGAATTACACTTGATGGAAAAGCTTTGGAGAATGTGGAAACCTTTACATATCTGGGCAGCATCATTGATGAACACGATGGATCAGATGCAGATGTGAAAGTTAGGGTCGGCAAAGCAAGAGCAGCATATTTACAACTGAAGAATATCTGCAACTCAAAACAACTGTCTGTCAACCAACACCAAGATCAAAGTTTTCAATACAAATGTCAAGACAGTTTTACTGTATGGTGCGGAGGTGTGGAGAACTACGAAAGCCATCATCCAGAAGATACAAGCGTTTGTTAACAGGTATCTACGCAAGATACTTTGGATCCGTTGGCCAGACATAATCTATGAGCAACAACTTACTGTAGTAGAGAACAAACCAGACTCCATCCAGCGGAGGAAGAAATCAGGAAGAAGCGCTGGAAATGGATTGGGCACACTTTGAGGAAATCACCCAATTGCGTCACAAGACAAGCCCTCACATGGAGTCATGAAGGCCAAAAGAGAAGAGGAAGACCAAAGGACACATTACGCCGAGAAATGGAAACAGATAAGAGAAGAATGAACAAGAACTGGATAGAACTAGAAAGGAAGGCCCAGGACAGAGTGGGTTGGAGAATTCTGGTCGTCGGCCTATGGTCCCTTGGGAGTGACAGGCCTAAGAAAAAAAATCCTACATAACTGAATACTTCAGTGATAACATCTCAATACTGTCTGACCATAGTTGATACAAGTTCGAATCGGACACACACATATATATATACAAAGCATCAATTCATCCAAGATTAAATGGAAGACTTGTTGACCAGTGTTAATTAATACACAACCTGAATCGAGTAGAAATACCTCTTGACTATTATTAACTAGATTTAGGTTTTGAAAAGTCCTTTTCAACAATATCAAAACTATTCAAATTTCATTTTTCTCAAACATAAATACAATGCACAAAAAGAGATTAATTAGGTAAGGTGGGGGGGAAAGGGTAAGATGAGGTTTGAAATGCTTAGAAACAAATAATCTCAATTATAAGGAGAACATTTGGAAATCCACACACAAAAAAATCACAATTATTATTATCATGTTAATAAACAATAAATATTTATTAAATTGAAAAAGGACAAGGACAAAGAAGAATATGACCGAATACAACAACGAGTAAGGAAAGATAAAAGAGAGAGAGGGAGAGAACAGGGAGAAAGGATAAGGTAATCCATAAATAAATATTAAGACAAAAGAATGAATTATCCTCTAAGGTCATATACGTATATATAGTTTAAGATTCGATTCCATTTGTTTTTCCTTCTCTCTCTCTCACACACACACATACACACCCTTCTCCTCTTAATCACTACCATAGAAACATTTATAAAAAAAAAATTTTCATTTTAACAATCATGAACTTATCATAGTTGAAAGCGTGAGTCAATTGAAGATAGACCACCATGGAAAACCTGGAAACACTGGACGGCCGTTTCGTCCTATTATGGGACTCCTCAGCAGTGCGCATCCACGAACCCGCTCTCGCGAGATTCGAACCCAGGCCCTACCAGTCTCGAGCCGAAGCCCTTAACCGATGGACCACTGAGCTGGCATCCAACAGAGTTAATGTCTAACTTCAACTGATCCACCAATGAACTTGTCATAATGAATTAGAACACTTACAATTCAAATAATAGTCATATATAAATTTTCATATTAAGCAGGCAATATATCTGATATAACGAATGAAGTCTTAATTAGATACTGTATAAATTAGTCAGTCAGTCAGCTACAACGTAGGACAATGCACATTTATGTATCGGTTCAAGTTGCTATATCTCGTTTGCACAACAAGATGAACACCGGATTCATAGAAGTAGTTAATTTAGTGGTGGTAGTATATAAAAGATATAGTTTCACAGCCGTAAAGTAAAACAGAACGGACTGATGCGCAGTATACTCGTCCCTTAATTGATAGATGGATATCTCACCTTCGCCATAGGTGACGTAAGTTGGCAAAAGCCAAACGAGTTTTTTGAATCCGTGCTGAGATTTCGTCAGACATCAACCCATTAGGGCTGATCAGACTTCTAAGATAAGTGAAGTTGTTCACGCGTTCGACTACTTCACTCCCTATCCTTAGTTCACGTGTTGACGCAGGCTAGTCCTGGAGTAACAAATATTCTGGCATTATTACTCAGTTCTAAGAAAATTGATCTTCTTCCATTACCTCTACAACATTTAATTAACTTTATTTGTAATTTATACGTAATTATGTTAGTATATTAACTCCACCTGTAGCTCTTCTAGGATTATTGTCGATCCCAAGCTCGAATAAAGGAGGAGGGTTGAGCATGCGGTTAGCAACTCTATACCATTGGAAAAAAAATTGCCAAAAAAGCGCTAACCAGAACAAACAATTTAAACCATTTAAATTCCAACCTGAGAGTTGAAGGGATGGGACATTAAAAGAGAAAATCAACAAATTGCATCACGAGGCAGTGCTAACTTGGAATTCCTGAAGGGAAACAGATAAGAGGAAGGCTGAAGAACACACTAAGTCGGGGATTTGGAAGCAGACATCGAAAAAATGAATAGCAAGTGAAAAAAAATCTGTGAAGGATTACGCAGTACAGAGTTCGATGGAGAATGCTGGTGGGCGGTCTATCCTCCTCCACGTGGGGCAACAGGTGTAAACAAGTATTACAGTTTATTAAATGAAAAGTTCATTCTAATAGGAAGTTATCTTGTCTGTTCATGGTCAGTTTGATTGAGAGTTTACGCTAAAAATTCGGTCTTTACTTATAAACGGAAGAGGATTCATCTGATACGTTAAAATGAAAAAAAGAACTCGAATGAATTATAGGTCAGTCGAACACCATACCACACTTCAAAGTTATCAATTTATATCGCCAATATAAGGCAGACGAGAGGATAATTTTGTATTCTGTATAGGAGTCAAAAGAATTGGAAAAGTACAATTATGATTTTACAGTAACACTCAATAGCCTTGAAACGTATAAAAATTAGTTGTTGTATTAAGCGTAATGACAACTAGTCAGGTCTCAATAAATATTTTAGTGGAAAAATAAACTACGAAAATGTCGTCAAAGTTACCCATTACAAAGAAACGTAACATGTGATAACAAAACCAACTAGATAACCTGATCTCTCCATAAGTCATACTTTTCCACTAAGTCTTTTTCAAACCAATATTTCAGCTATTAGACCTTGCTTTTTATCATTGCTACTACATTATTTCGATAACTTAGTTAAATATTGGATATAATAACGTCAAAGAATTACAATATCTTCACACCAAGAGAAGTGATTAACTTGTTCGTGTATCCGGGTCGCTGAGTAAGTGCTGGTGGTGGCGTGAGTGATGAGATCGATGCACGTATAATGAAAGCCAGAGCGGCTTATGCCAATCTGAGTCATCTTTACCATCTTCGTGATGTTAGTCTGGCTGTGAAAAGTCGGATCTACAACGTGTCAGTGAAAGCAGTTTTGCTCGATGCTTGTGAAACGTGGCCTCTCTGAGTTGAGCATGTTAGACAACTATCTGTGCTTGATCATCGCTGTCTCCGAATGATTGGTGACATCTAGTGACGATAATCCAATTGATGTCACCATCTTGAAACATCGACTCCAGTGGCTAGGACATGTTCTACGAATGTCGTCCCAGAGAATTCCACGTCGTGCATCATTTGCCGATACGAACTGGTTAGGGAAAGTGGAGAGGGTCAGTGTATGACAATGTGTCGTGGCATGGAAAAAAGTTATATGGTACTGGCTTTTATCTATTTTTCACGACTCCCTGGTTAGGGTCTTAGAAATAGTGCAACCAAATGACTAGAGACGTTATGGGAAATTATTCAGGAAAAAGCCAGTGACGATTCTGCTGTAACTTTTTTTCGGTTTCTTCATAAAAGTAAACGTAAGTTCCTTTACTAAAAAAATTCTTTCTGGTTGTATTTATACTAACTGAACTGTTTCGCCCATTATCATTATTGTTATTATTATTGTATGAGCATTTTACACTCTCCGTCTCTTCACAAAGTCACTGTTATTTTGCAGCGTATATGTACTTGGTGCCCCCTTGAGTTAAGGTTTATCAGTTCAAATAAAAAATCAAACCTTTTACGAGCTCTACTCAAATTACAACCTATGGCGAACTGTCATCGAAATTGTCAACTTTAAGTAGTGTTCATCAGGGCTACTCACCTTTTTTTTTAATTTTTATTTAGTTTTGCAACAGAAGTTCTTTAAGAGATAGCAATTTCATCGTTCGGCTTCTCAATGGTTGATCATCTACTGCAAGATTCAATTATTAACTCAGAATACGCAAATGATATAGTTCTGTTTGAGAAAGACCCTGACAAAATGCATAGTCTTCTGACCATAGTAATCAACAAGGTCAACATGTATGAGATGAGGTTCCCTCTTTTTAAAGGCAAGATGTTACTTGAGGACTTCACAAGATCAGCACCTGAATTATTGATAGGGAGTGAAACAGTTGAGCGCGTCACTCGATTCACTCATCTTGAAATTCTCATTAGCTCTAGCGGGTTCATATCTAAAATCTCGTGACAAATAAAAGCTCAAGAGGCTTTTATCAAATTCAGTCATTCGTAGCGTAAGCGAGATAATGTCTCAATCTATAAGATGAGTATATTAAGCAGCAGTTTTCTGCATACTACTTTACCAGTATGAAACGTATTTTTAAAAAATAGAGAATATTCGTCGGTTACTAGTATTCGTTAATAGGTGTATCCTACGCATCGCTAACGAATTTTTAGAACAACGAACAAGCAATGCTAAGGTACTAAATAAATGTGGTAAGTCGATTGATGTGATGATGAGTCTTCATCAACTAAAGTGGTTGAGATATGTATTATATATGCTCAACCACCAAATATCTCAACGGAGAATGTTTTCTGGTATAGGAATAGATTGACAGAATGGTAGAGGCAGATAAACAAAAACGTAGCACCAGTCTATGAAGACATTGACAAAAGGACTAAATCACGTTAAAAGATATAGATTACTTGATTGGAATCTATATGACTATTGTTAAAGAATTTGGATAAGGTGGCTCAAAGTTGTTCGGTTGTTAATTTTTTTCTTTTACTTCTACTACTCTGAAATGTATCTTATTGTATTCACGTGAGTAATGCCAAGTTGAACTAATGAACATATATGTCAGACTATATGTTTTATATGATTGACAGATTGAAACAAACAAAAATGTTTTTTTGTAATTAATAGCAAGTATTTATAGAAAGTTGTCTACGCAAAATACTCAACATTCACTGACCGGATACCATCAGCAACAGCCTTCTATGAAAGAGGACAAACCAGCTTCCAGTTGAAGAGGAAATTCGGAAAGGACGTTGGAAGTGGATAGGAAATACATTTCGGAAATCACCAAACTGAATCACGAGGCAAGCCCTAACTTGGAATCCGGAAGGGAAACGGAAAAGAGGAAGGCCAAAAAACAATTACGCCGGGAAATAGAAGCAGAGATGAAAAGGATGAATGTTAACTAGAAAAGATTGCCCAGGATAGTGTTTGATTGAGAATGCTGTCGGGCGGCGGCCTATGTTCCTCCACGAGGGGTATAACAGGAGTAAGTCAGTAAGTAAGCATAAGTTAAAAATAATAAAAAAACTTTTTCTTTTAAAAATATTTACCTGTAAATAACTTTGAAAAGCATCACATTTACTTTCAAGAAATTCCATTGTTCGTGGTATTAATTGACGTTTTGGCAATTGTTTTATTATTAATGAACCATGAAATTCAATTAATTTTTGTTCTAGTACATAAAATTCAGAATATTTTCTATCAAAAGAAAAGAAAAGAAGAAAAAGATGAGATCACGTATAGATGATTGTTTATAGACTTAAGTGAATGACAAAGACAAAGAATAAAACAAACGGTTGAAAATAACGTTTTGCATCAGTAATTGAGGATAGATACACATAGAAAGTCAGTCAGAACCAGACATATATATATACATCGGTCCAAGTCGCCACATCTCATTATCACAACAATATGAACACCGAATTCATAGAAGTAGTTAATTCAATGGTAGTTCCACCAAATGCCCTGGTACAGCCGACAGTGGAGAGAGTCCGCTCTTTTTCCCGAAATGCTATCACATGACCACGCGTATATAGCCCCCCTCTTATTATAAGCTTTGTTTTGACCTATAGACTATTATTATACGAATTACCATTCTTGAGTTATACCCAGTCTATTAATTACTGCTCCCCACATTCACAGCCAGATTTGACTGAATCTTGTACAAATGTTATTTTCTATTTTATGGTACGATGTGGTCAGTTTGTTCGGTATACAAACCCAGTATGTTTGAGAATAATGATTCATCTTGCAGAGGATGTTATTGGTGTTTTGGACTTAACTGGCTGGGCTACGTAGATAGCAGGACTGATAAGTACTGAAGACTGCTCATTCATTATTTGTTTTGAATAACATTATAATTATTCACTTCATTTAGAAATGAGCTATCTAATTATTCCAAAAGTATAGTATCAGGTTAATTTTTACTCTGATTGTTAAAAAGGGCCTTTAGTCTCGTGATTTCCGAAGAATCTCGGCATTCATCATGAGACGTCAAAATTACTATGAAGCAAGTATCCTTCAACTCATAGGGCAGAGTTCAAATAGTTTAAGTGACTTTTTTTTGGTTAGCGCTTTTTTAGAAACGATGTTTTACCATGAGATGGGGTTGTTAACTTCATGCCCAATCTATTTCATCTATCCAGTCTTGTGACCGACAGTAACCCCAGAAAGGCTCTGGGCGCACCTGGGTATCATCACCGTACCAGGGCATTTGGGGGGGCAATAGTTCAATTATCCCTTTAAATACATAAATGTCATAGTCTAACAACTACAAACTTCAATAGGAAAATGTTTTCTTTTTATCAAGACATAACAACAATAACAACAAAAATGCATTCATAATTTAATCCGATACATAAAATTTACTCACCTTGTTACTTTAGCCACTTGTCTACGTACACCATTAACAATCATTTCAGTAATAACATTAAACATAAATTGTGTTGAAAGTTGTGGTAATGATGATGATGATGATGATACTACTGAATTATTATAAACAGATGGATTAATTAAATTATTTAATTCATTTGATATTTTATTACGATAACTTATATCACGTACAGCTGTTGTAGATGATGAAATTGGAGTTGTCATAGTAGTAGTAGTAGTAGTAGTAGTAGTAGTAGTAGTAGTAGTAGTAGTAGTAGTAGTAGTATTGATAGTATTAGATAAAATATTCATATTCATTGATGCTGGTAAATGATGAGTTTGATTAGAATGTAAATTAGTCATTCCAAGTGTTGTTGATGATGATAACATAGGCGGGTTATTGGTGGATGTAGTGATTATACCCAGCGGATGACGAGTATTCGATTGAGATACAACTTCAGGACGTGATAAACCACGTATATATACATTACATTGAGATAAATCTAATTGTGGTGTTGTTTCTGGCAAGTGTTTTATACCGATTACATGTTGATTTGTAATCAACTCTTCGTTGATGGCAGTAGTAGTAGTAGTAGTACCAGTGTTAGTATAATACCGATTAGATCGATTAGTTTGTTCATTGAGAATATTAGTAAATCGATCTTTTTGATTACGACGGATTGATGAAACAGAGAGTTTGGATGAGTCCAAATTTCCGAAAAATTGTCCATCGGCTAAAAAAAATTAAATAAAACACATATTCATATAGATGTAGTTTACCAGAAAATCTCCAGTGAATAAGACAATAGAATGAGTGAAATGTAGTGTTGGAAGCCATGCCACACCCACATATTAGAACCTTCGGACAGACCAATTCAATCATCTTTCTTCAGTAATCGCATATTCACCTTGTTAATTATCATCATATTATTCTTAAAAGCATTGTGCAAGCGTATACATGAGCATATCTTATCATACACATCACATGTTTATAACTCAATTCAAACTAAGTAACCCCCCTGAATTTGGAAACCCCAAAAACATAGTTTTTCACTGATCTTAGTAACTCCATGTGCCTTTACCTATTATCTTTGGATATTTAAAATTATTATTCCAGTATTCCATTATTCATTTTCCATCTTTTACGTGGTTATACCCTTGCCTTTTGTAACCTATAATAAGCGGAAATTTCTTAAGCTATTTTGCATTTGGCGGTATGTTGTATTATCAAAGTCTTTTGTATTACACTGCATCGTTGCGTTTTTTGATTATTGTTATTGATGCGTTTCACATACATCATTTGCGGCTACTTTCGTCCACGCTCTTGTCTTTTTCTTCCATGTTCCTCACCTTTTATATGTCCACTATTCAATCATTGTCAGTCTACGTATTGTACTTTTCTTGTTGACTCTTATTTTGTTGATGTACTCGACATAGATCAAGTGCTCTCCTATCATAGACATTATTGATATACATGACCTCGTTTCTGCTCTCATGGTCAAGTTTTGTTCCATTTTTCGGTATGATCACAAACATATTTCTTTGTCCACGTTGTGCTTTCACTACTGCTTGTCACTTTATAACTAGTCACGGAGAGGGCCTATGAACGGTCCGTGACGTCAAATTTATTCTTTAAATTCGTCCTCATCTTCTAGTGGCTCCAGAATTACGGACTCTCTTGCCTGTCAGTTGTGTCAACATAAACTAACAAAGTTGCCCGTCTCAACCAGTGCAGAGACTGACATATCCTATATGTTAACTACTCCTATCTCTTTTACTATCTCATCCAACCACGCCTGTGTTGATTCTTCTTTCACCTGCCTCATATGCTTTGCCGTTTTCACCACTCACGAGGCCCTTCTTTCACATGTCATTGCCATCTACCACGTATTTTGTCCTCCTTTTCCTATACAGTTTGGTGTTCAATAGATGTTATGTTTTCTCTGTGCAGCCGCTTTTTCATCTCACAGAGGCTTGTCCCAGCATGTCCGTCATCGACACCTATGCGAATACAATGAAATGGTCCAACGACGGATCAAGGTGCAGTCTGCATCACGTATACGATGGGATAGGCATTCCCACGATGGTAAACTCTGTCTGAGAAAGTATGGTAATTTTGCTGTGGCGCCCAGAGATCAGGTCGAAGGTTCGGCTCTTCTCAGGATTTACTGACTATCCTGCTTCGTACAGAAGTAAAGAGATTTAATTAAGTTTTTGTTCTAAAAATTCTGCGTTTGGAGCGAAGACGACAAGGTCATCAGTCTAGGTGATGTAGTTTAACTTCTCCCTATCAACTTGTAAGTGGGTCATTGGATCTAGATCTTCGAGAACTTCATCGAGGACCATGATGAAAAGGAGTGGGGATAAGGGATCTTCTTGTTTCACTCTAAATGTTGGGTGACATTCGGTGTTGTTGAAGCAACCAGTGGATGCTCTCACGTGATGAGTGTGGACGTGCCGAATGAATGAGTAGAGGAGATTGACTGCTTCGAAGCATCCATCTAGGTGTAGGAAGGCAAATTGAAACCGTTCCCGTGGGATGGGTGGCATTCATCCTTCGCACTGCTCGATATCTTGCGAGCCTTCGACACTGTTTTTCATGACTCCATCATTAGAGCGGTAAGACGCTACGGAGCACCTGATCCCCTTTGGTACTACCTAAGCAACTACTATCGCAACTCCCTAGATTAACAAATCATCTATCTATCTTATCAGTTGTTACGAATCACTATGAATCACACTCTTTAGATACATGAATAGTAACATACTATATTTATAACTTTAGAGAATGAAATAATTGATTTGCAAGTTAAACCATATGGTTTCTTACCTTTTTTCACAGATAATTAAACAAAGTTACAAACATACATATGCAATAAAAGTGCATTCATTCAAAGTTATATACACACATATATATATAAGCACACAATTCAGAATAGTACAGACTATGAGACATAATATACTTTCGTTCAAAGCAAACAATGATAGGTAAAGATATTTTTCACTTCACAACTATCTGATTACTGAGTGGTAACTAATGTCCTTTATATTAAATCTTTCGTAGTGTTGATTATATTCTATCGATTAAGTTGCAATGTGATCAGTACTAGTCTACACGAATCGAAATCGTGTGTACTGTATTAAACTGTAGGGTGGTAAGCTCAAGGTAGTCGACAGACAAAATTGTAACATTTAGATTTCGTGTTATTTGTCAGTCGTCAGCAACGTGTACTTGGCCCCCAAATGCCGTGGTACGGCCGACAGTGGGGAGAGTCCGCTCTACCTCTCCAAATGCTCTCACATAGCCACGTGTATATAGCCTCTGCCACACAAGTCCTACTCATTGCCTTCTCGTGGCATTACTGTTGTTTACGAAATTGAGAGAACGAAAAGCGAATGTCCGGTGCTTTAACACGGTTGGTGGACACGGAAGGTTCACCTAGGGTAGTTGCAAAACCCTCATTCCCAACCAATGGCGTACATGGGCTGGCTCCAGTACCCTGAGGGAACAAATGGCGTATGAATCAATCGTTGATCACCGGCTACCATGGGACTGCATCTCCTTACGATGTTCCACTGCCTTGTGGATTCGATCTTTAGGTCAAAGGCTCCGGGTGTGGCCCCCTAAGAAAACCATTTCTTTTGGACTGGGCACTCGGGCAGTATCACAGCTCTCACACAAATCAAATGAGATTTGTGTGGCGCATATATATCTGGTGCCCCTTTGTACCAATATTTGTGTTTAAATGAATAAATAAAACGTGTACTTGTAATATTAGCATTTGATTGATAGAATACTATCAGCATTAGGAAATACTTGATGTATATGACACGAGTCATTACTCACCTAGGGATCAGTCAAGAACAAAGCATCTCAGCCGTACAGGTAAATCAAACCCTGAATAGCACCGTCATAACGTCTGACTGCAAGGATACGTTCTCCCGCGATTACATGCATACCTTACTAGGGGGTGCCAAACAGCGCGAAACCCAGATCCAAAGGTTCTTATCGATCACTTCCAACCACTGCCTTACTTTAAGACTGTACATCCTGTCTCTTTAGAGAGCAGATAAGGAAACATTGCAGAGATCTTCAAACCGGTGTCTAGTTAATCTACGTTTCTAAAAGTGGTTCAATTTAGATTGATTCATGATTTAAATAAAATTCAACAAACTCTACAACATCATACTGAGAATATTTAGGATCGGTTGTTATTAGACGAGCAAAACTGTACAATAGTCACATGTCTGTCCAGGGAGTATGGTTATACAGGTGAAAAGCTATTATAACGTGAAAATTACTGGCACAAGAACTTGCGCCTTGAGATCCACAATCATGTTAACTGGTCAACTAGACCACGAATACTAGTCCTGGTTTCTTTTTCCGTTCGTTCATTCAACATGAGTTACTTTTTTATTGTCCAAGTGAATTTCTGTGAAGTCCCAATTACCCGGGCCACATCACTAAAAACACTTGAATTCATCTGGTTTTTAAGATGGATACTGTAATGTATAAGAACTCTCGTCTAAATTAGAACGAATAGTTTCACAGTACTGTAATGTTTGTGAATTAAATATTTTGTCGTAAGAAAGATAGTTCACTTACTAGATTGACTGTTGAATACATTCATTAGAGCGTTTCCGAACAGACCAGTTTGTTGTTGATTTGTTCCTACATTTTGTGATAAACGTCGAATATCACGTTTTGGAGACCTGCTTTAAAATAAAAATGGTAACAGACGAAATAATATCATTAATACAAAACAGATTCTTAAACAACATCATTTCTCATTTAAATGCTTACTTTTCAAACAGATAATTCAATATAATACTTAAGTGAATGACAATGTTCTGCGATAAATCGACACCATTTGTCGAAATATTAGTTGAATTCATGAGTCAATTGAAGCAAGACCACCAAGGAAAACCTGGAAGCATTGGACGGCCGTTTCGTTGTGGGACTCCTCAGCAGTGCGCATCCACGATCTCTCCTCGCGCGATTCGAACCCAGGACCTATCAGTCTCGTTCAGTGCTTTCAGGTAGAGCATCCACATATGTTAACGAACACTGATCTCAAGTCAGTCCTAAATATCAACAACAGCGTAATCCGGCTGAGATTTTCATATGTTTTTTTAATGTTCGTTAAGTATGCTGTACCTGCCACTTTTGTGCTTGAAGTGAAGAATGATGGGTTCGAGTAATAATCTGAGCACTAATTACATTGAAATGCAGGCCCATCCAGCTGACGAGTCCCGAATAGAACGAAATGAGCGTTGTAGATAATAGTGTTAGTCACAAACATCTAATCTTTTATTCGCCCCAAAATGCCCTGGTACGACCGAGGGTGGAGAGTCGGATCCCCCTCTCGGAATGCTCTCACAAGGCCACGCATATGCAGCCACTGTCAGAGAAGTCCTACTCACTGCCCTCTCTCAGTACGAGTGTTGTTTACGAAATTGAAAGAACGATAAGAAAATATCCAGTGCTTTAACAGAGTTGGTAAATATGGAGGATCAACCTAAGGGAGTTGGAAAACCCTGATTCCAAATCAATTGTGCACATGGACTCCAGGACCCTAAAAAACAAATGGATACCATGGGACGGTATCTCCTGACGTTGTTCCACTGTCTTGTGGATTAGACTTATAGGTCAAAGGCTCCGGGTGTATCCTCTCAAGAAAACCAGCTGCTTAGGTCTGGGCACCCGGGCAGTATCACAGACCACACACACATCCAGCTAACGGGTCCCAAATACGACGAAATGAGCGTTTTGGATTCTAGTGCTAATTACAAACGTATAATCTTTTATTCATCGGTTATTTAGGCTTAATCACATTCCGTCTGAGACAACTTTACTATTCACACTTAAAAACTATGAAAATATTGTACAACAACAAATGTAGTGCTTGACTTTTCTTGGAACATGACAAGTAATTATGCAAAAATATATACTTATTTCGGGACGACTTAATGTTGAACGCTCAGTATAATAAGATACTAGGCATTTCTTAAGGCATTAGAAGTTACTCCGAGATAATCCTAGCCCTAACTAAAAACTAATTCCTACTTCAATTACTGTTTGAACTTTAAGGGCGTTTCTCACCACCTTATTACTCACACTGTGATAAAATACTTGTTCTGGAAGGCTCTGTAAAAGAAAATTGGGTAAGGAGTGGTCCTGGTGATCTGATATTGTCACTGAAGTGTTTGAAGTGCGATAGAACACGGTGAATCACACAAGGACTTCTTATCAGTAGTATCAAGGGTGTAAGCTACAAACTTATAAGGACTTATCACCGGCGACTGCATATACTGAGGCGGAGTGTTGCGGTATTTTTAAGGGTAACCCGTTTCTAAGCAGTCCCTTCCATTGTGAGAAAGTAACATCGTTGGAGATATTGGCTGTCTGACGGGGACACCTTGTCAACGTTACACCTCGATACAGTTGATAACACGATTACACTATCGGACACTAGGTTGCTGTAGTTAGTCATACTGCTCTCTCCAGCTGACCTGACTAGCATGATAAAACTAGTGAAGTAAGCGTTACAGCCAATATAATTCGACCAGACTGCCATGATAGACAAGCCCAACCACTGCGTTAGGGTAGCGATTAAGGTCAGATCACTCAATCAACTGAGCGAAATGGATTAACCCAGTTGACAGACTATGAATCAGTTGAACAAAATTACACAATCATCAAATGACAGTTGAACATTTGTACTATTGATATTATTAAAACGACATATTAGGACTAAATATACTGTCAGACTGAAGAAGTTCCAAAAGTAAGTAAAGAGGGATTCCAAACATGAATTCAATGGTTGGGAGTTAGGTAAGCAAAGCATTTACTATTAAACACTCTGTGTTAAAAGCGGAATCGGTAGTCCAAACAGAAGTGGGTACTTCCTGATTTTAAACCCTCGATCACTTAGTTGATAGTAATGTATTTTAACCAATAAAACACGATTAAGCAATTATGACTACAAAAAAGGAGATACTGATACTCTGTTGAGTGCTTGAAGTTATCTTTAACAGACTATTACAAACATATGAGAATTTTCAGTATGTTTTGAACAGGTTAGTGTAACAGTCTCAAGTGTTGAACAAAAGTATAATGGAAGTTATGCCTAGAAATAGAACCTCCGATGATAACTGCACATTATCGTACAACACTCATTCAACAAATGAACGGAAATAGGATCAGATATGCTGGGTACAATATAGATATTGAAAATGTCGTGGTTAATCTCAACCTTGATAGATTAGTTTAATTTGATGACTTAGTTAGTGATCATTTGTTTTCAGTTAAGCGGAACAACATATGAGAACATTGTGATAAGTTTGGATCGAGGGAGCTTTCGAACATAGTGGTTAGTCCATTATTAAGAAGTGCCTCTCAGGTCAATCTGAAATCAATAAATCTATCCACATAGACCGAATAAATTAATCGATGAAGATCGGGTCAATGAATCATATGGTTTGAGGTCAATTTCTATTATTTATATTTAAACACATAAACATTGGTACATGGGGGGCACCAAATAGATATGCGCCACATAAATCATTTGATTTGTGTGAAGGCTGGAATACTGCCCGGGTGCCTAAACCGAATCAATAACACAATAACAGTCTATCATAATGGAAACTAAGCCTTTGAAGCTAGTCAATCACTAATTGGGTCATTAAAGTATAATTATTTCGGATATGGGTGATAATTATTAAATGTCCGCTGTTATTCTAAACTGAGTAATGATGATTTTTTTACTGAATGATAATGAAAACATTCGATTTAAACTAAACAGTTCAAGGGCCCCAAATGCCCTGGTACGGCCGAGAGTGGGGAGAGAGTCCGCTCTCCCTCTCCAAATGCTCTCACATGGCCACGCGTATATAGCCTCTGCTAGGAAATTCTTAATCACTGGCTCCTCGTGGCACTACTGTTGTTTACCAAATTGAGAGGACGAAAAGCGAATGTCCGGCGTTTTAACTGCATTGATGGACACGGAAGGTTCACCTAAGGGAAGTTGGAAAACCCTGATTCCAAACCAATGGTGCACATGGGCTGGTTCCAGTACCCTGAACGAACGAATGGCGTATGAATCAATCGTTGGTCACCGGCTACCATGGGACTGAATCTCCTCACGATGCTCCACTACCTTGTGGATCAGACCTTTAGGTTAAAGGCTCGGGGTGTGGCCCCCTAAGACAATCATGTGCTTTAGTTTGGGTACCTGGCAGTATAACAGCCCTCACACAAATCAAATGAGATTTGTGTGGCGCATATGTATCTTGTGCTTCCTTGTACCAATATTT
Organism: Schistosoma mansoni; assembly: GCF_000237925.1. NCBI lineage: Eukaryota > Metazoa > Platyhelminthes > Trematoda > Strigeidida > Schistosomatidae > Schistosoma > Schistosoma mansoni. Next base: position 12,843 of record NW_017386157.1, on the reverse strand, counting down.
ACGTGTTTAAATAAATAAATAAACAGTTCAAAGAACTTGATGCTGACAAACAACTGTGACTTTGAAGCCAAAATAAAAAACATCAGTCTTCTACACAAAACTATCTTGAAAATCATTAATATTCCATTGAACATATTTTTTGTAGTTTCATTTTTGAAATTCAATAGAATGTAATGTTGTTATGCGTGCATTACTAAGGAGTCATAAGCTCAGAAATAGTAAGCCCACAGTATTTAACAGCTTTCAATACATGTCCGCTTGATTTCATCTCGTATAGGTAGATATCACCCGAGCAAACAAAACTTTAAAACCCTCAATGAATAAATGTCAAATGTCACAAGGAATGCAAAACGCTACAATAGTAGAGATTGTATAAGGAAATAGGAGGGTAAGTATATGCTGAAAAAATTTCTCGCTCTAATTCAAATTGAAAAGGTACGGATAATCCCGTTGTTGATATTTTTCACTGAAATTTGATAAATCCTGGTTGGTGCATGTGGATCCTGTGTGAATTCCCTTCATATAGCCATTTACCTACCACAAGTTGATATAGAATAGATGGAATGGGGCTAGTAGTGAAATAGACGATGCGCAATTCGTTCTATTTGGAACTCATTAGTTGGATTTACCTACATCCCAAAGTTAATGTTCATACAGGGAAGGAATTATATCTCATATCTGTTACAAAAGTAAGTGGCAATCTAGACTCAGTTGCCAAATGGACAACATGATAGCGTTTGAAGTAAATAACACTGGTGTTGTGAACAAGAACTAAGGTGGGGAAAGCCAATTCGTTGTTTCATGCAACACTACACAGTGCCTTCGTAAAATATGAAAATCATACATTAAATATATTATTTGCATATCTTCCTTCAGTGGTTGTTTAAATATTTCACGATTCTTCCAATTCCGTTGTCATTACAGTTACTGTCTGTTTCCTTTCTTGTTTTCTTCAATTCAGTCTTCTGTAAGCATGCATCCCACTTCTGACTGATGTTACATACTACTTATATCTGTCGGCAAAAGTAGTAAACATCACACTGAGTTTGAGTACTGTAGTGTACATCAACTATGGAATGCAGATACAACCGACTTAAAAGCCCCGGATACAACGAAATATGAGTTCTAGATTCCACTGCTAACTAAATTCTATCTACCCTATGCTAAGTTCTAACTTTCTTCTGGGAAAAATTTTATTCAAACAATTCGGTAGCAACGAAAAAAGCTAGTCAGTGAATATTCAGGGAAAGTGTGAATTTCACTGATTCCGAGCACCTCCAGCTTGTATTTCCTCATTTCTGCAGCAATTTGGAAGACTCTTCCGGTCTCCTACATTGTCCGGACATTCCGTGTACCTATAAAAATTGCCGCTCTGGTTGATGGAAGGTGCATCGGCCTCATGACTTCCGACGAAACTCGGTTTTCATCATGAGACGTCATAATTATTTCTTCAAATCCCAGGGCAGAGTTTAAATGGTTTGAATAATTTTTTCTGGTTAGCGTTTTTTAACGAGTTGGTTTTCTACGGGATGGGGTCGCTAACACCATGCCCAACCCTCCTCCTTTACCCGGGCTTGGGACCGGCAGTAGCCCCCAGAGGAGCTACAGGCGGAGACAACAAACCAGATTCCAGCGGAGGAAGATATCAGGAAGAACCGCTGGAAGTGGATAAGACACGAATTGAGGAAATCACCCAACTGCGTTACAAGATAAGCCCTCAGTTGGAATCCTCAAGACCAAAGAACACATTACGCCGAGAAATAGAGACAGACATCAGAAGAATGAACAAAAATTGGATAGAACTAGAAAGGAAGGCCGAGGACAGAGTGGGTTGGAGAATGATGGTCAGTGGCCTATACTCCATCGGGAGTAACAGACGTAAGTAAGTGTGAATTTCAACGAAAAATGCGAGACTGACTTGATTACTTTAAGATTTAAACAGGAAAGCATATAGTTGAACAAACCATCTGAGCGAATAACATTTCACATTGTGTTTCAACAAAACTCTACGTGAAAACTAAGAGGATCTTTCAAAATAAGAATTTGTTAAACGACCAATTATAGTATGATATTAGTTAAATGGGTCATTCGTTATTCAAGTAGAAATTATTGGTGAATGTGACAACAAGACAGTAATTTCAATCATATGGTAGGTGGATAAATTGGTCACTGATAGATATCACAGTATTTCATATCAATCAAACTGTAAGAATACAATGAAAAGTAAGGAAAATAAAAGGTCCTAACCAATAAACACACATTAACAAGTACAATTCTTAATGTTCAGGGTTTGAGTTTAATTACTATCAATAGTAATCAACAGTTATATAAAGTACTTGAAAAGTCAGTCATTCAATCATAAGGAATATAAGATCTGAACTATATTTGCATTATTTCAAGTTGCCGCTACACCGTATCAGTAAGACAGTTGTCAGAGTAGCAGAATTTGTGATAAAATTAGTTGTAGTGGAAAACATTAGGCCTACACAATACCTATACTCCTGGTTTCGATATTATATGGAAAAAAGCAGAAGAGTTTCAACCCTCGTAAACAGAGTAATCTAAAATTATTGTTGTTAAATCATACATCAGGTCACTTGAGTATGAACCAAACTACAAATGTGGAGGCTAATTATACCACCCAAGTTGCTTAAACCCAGGGCGGAGGAACGGAGCATTAACGAAGGGACTTGGTGTACATACATTGAAAAAGGAATAAACGCGATTCACTTACACTCCAATCTTATTTAATGATGATGCTGAAGAAGTTGAAATATGTGAAAAACCAAATGAATGTTTTATATATTCCGGGCTTTCCAAATACATCGGTATAAATCGTAGTTCAACTGTCTTACAAACTGACTGATAGGTTCTGAAAACAAAAAAAATTAGAGAAAAAGAGAAACACATGTAGATAAATACAGAAAAGAGCAAACCGTATAAATGTAGAACAATCAAAGCACTGATCAGCCACACACATGTGTCAATTCAACAGATAGGTTTGTGATCAAAAGTGAAGTCGGATAAAGATACTTACTTACTTACGCCTGTTACCCCTCGTAGAGGAGCATAGGCGGCCTACCAACATTCCCCATTCAGTCTCGTCCTGTGCAATCTTTCCCAGTTGTTATTCATCCTTTCCTTATCTGCTTCTACTTCGCGATGTAATGTGTTTTTAGGCCTACCTCTTTTCCGTTTCCCTTCCGGATTCCAAGTTAGGGCTTGCCTCGTGATTCAGTTTGGTGATTTCCGAAATGTATGTCCTATCCACTTCCAACGTCTTCTCTTAATTTCCTCTTCAGCTGGAAGCTGGTTTGTCCTCTTCTACAGAAGGCTGTTGCTGATGGTATCCGGCCAGTAAATGTTGAGTATTTCGCAAAGACAACTGTTTATAAATACTTGCACCTTCTTGACGATGGTTGTAGTAGTTCTCCACGTTTCAGCTCCGTACGGTAGAACTAAAGATAAGGATTTTATTATGAACGATGTGGTCTCACATGTTGCTGTTAAAGATAGAGGGAGAGTTGTCACTTCTCGGTCGTCCACACTGTCAAATCGTAGTGAAGATTAAATTACTGGTAAATTCTGAGAGCTATAAATGGACTAATATTATACATATATTCTTATTGCATAACTGTTCAGTAACTAGATTATGTATATCTAAATTCCTCGTATTATAAGCTTCATTTTGACTTATAGATTATTATACGATTTAGTGTTTTTAGGTTATGTTTAGTTTATTGACTACAGTCTGCCATATTCACAACCACTTTCTAGCTTGATCTTGCATAAATGTTATTTCCTATTTCATGGTATGATGCGGTCTGTTTGGCTGGTATATAAGCCAAGTATGTTTGGAATAAATGATTCACATAGTGGGAGCTGTTATTGGCATTCTGGACTCAACTGAACGGGCTAGGCGAACAAATGACAAATAAGGACGCAAGGCTGCTCATACCGGTCGAATGTCATTGGATTAGTGCAGTTATTATTATTATTATTATTATTATTATTATTATTATTTATTTGAACACATAAATATTGGTACAAATGGGCACCGAATACATATGCGCCGCACAAATCTCATTCGATTTGTGTGAGCAATGTGATACTGCCCAGGTGCCCAAACAGAAGCAGGTGGTTTTCTTAGGGGCCCACACCCGAAACCTTTGACCTAAAGGTCTAATCCACAAGACAGTGGAGCATCGTAAGGAGATGCAGTCCCATGGTAGCCGGTCACCAACAATAGGTTCACACACCATTTGTTCCTTCAGCATCCTGAAGCCCATGTGCATCATTGGTTTGGAATGAGGGTTTTCCAACTCCCGTAGGTGAACTTTCCGTGTCCACCGACTCGGTTAAAGCGCCGGACATTCGCTTTTCGTCCTCTCAATTTCGTAAACACCCGTGGTGTGAGAAGGCAGTGAGTAGGACTTCTCTGGCAGAGTCTATATAAGCGTGGCCACGTGAGAGCATTTGGAGAGCGAAAGTGGACTCTTCCTACTCTCGACCGTACCAGGGTATACAAAATAAACAATTAATACAGTCTATTAAACAGGTAAAAAAGAGAGACATAAAGAACATACCGAACTAGGGAATAGGAAAAATAAGTCGACGACCTTAATGTCGTTTATAATAAACATAAAAATTATGATTTCGATAGAATAATGAGACGATCGAGTTGATCTAAAAAACGTGATGTATATTTAGAACAATCTGATCACATATTTTATATGAAAATTCATAATAAAGGTCAGTCAAGTTCAAGAAAAAAAAATAACATCGTATAGAAAGAATAAGAAATTGTCGCATTACTCTAGGCCATAAAATGACTCAAGAATTACCAGGAAACATTCAAGGTTATGACAAATTAAATTCGCTTGGTATTGCGCAAGCAAGTGGCTATCAGGACTAAGTGGATAACGTGATGGAGTTTGAAGCGAAAGGTACTAGGTTCGAGCCCCACAATGAACATAAACTATGAGATGCGGGTACACGCAGCTAGGATGATATGTACAACCTAGATTTCACTGCTAGCCACTATCCATCTTTGCTTATGATGTTAAGACAAATTGTTTTTGCATACATAAAGGTAGGGTTAAATTCTGATCGGTAATTGGGGTTTGTTTATCAATCACATTTTACAAATATCTTAGGATTGACCTTTTCTAACCCTTTTATTACGTTTATGAAAACTCTGGATTACTGTAAATGTCGGTTATCCGGGGGAAAACGCCTTAATGCTGTTATACCACTGTGCAGTCAGCAGTAAAACTTTGCACTCCGACTATGAGTATGGCACTTTAAGTCCTGTAATTCTGTAAATAATCTGTATGATAGGACCTAGAGAGACAAGTGTATCAATCAATATAGCTCAACTGAAACATTATGATATCCAAGCACGATCAACACATCAAGATAGTGGTATCTTATTTTTTATTTATTTATTTAAACACATAAATATTGGTACAGAGGGGCACCAGATACATATGCGCCACATAAATCTCATTTGACTTGTGTGAGGGCTGTGGTACTGCCCAGGTGCCCGAACCGAAGCAGGTTAGTGGTATCTAGAATCTGGAGTTCATTCCGTTTAAAACCCATTAACTGTATATACCTAGAAACCAGTGTTGATATTCATAGAAGGACTTGAGCCCAGTTTTATTCACGCATTTCACTACATTCCACTATTGTAAATATATGCTCACTAGTGACTGGCTCCATGAGCTAATCCCTGAAGTTCTAGTGAGAAGTCGTGACCAGTGGAGTTAATCCATGTCGGGTAAAGACAGGTATCTAAATCAGTACAATGGAAGTTGGTCGCGCAATTTCGTGGATTGGTTGAGGTTAGACATTAACATTGATGGATGTCGGCTCAGTGGCCTATCGGTTAAGTGCTCTGGTGCGAGACTGGTAGGTTCTGGGTTCGAATCTCGAGAGGCGGGATCATGGATGGGCACTGATGAAGAGTCCCACAATAGGACGAAACGACCGTCCAGTGCTTTCAGGTTTTCCCTGGTGGTCTAGCTTCAACTGACTCATGATTCCAACTATGAAAATACTAAATCTCCACAAAAAAACTTACTCTTTCCATTGTGATGTATTAACAAGTTGATTAATTGTTTCTGGGGAACAATATTTAAGACTAACTTTTAATAATTCTTTAAATTCATTAGATATATTAAAAATTTGTAAATGTCTACTATTTGTTATGGGTTCGGTAGATTGATTCTGTGTAAACATTTTCGATATTTGATAAATAGATTGATGATGATGACGACGATGGTGATGATCATGATGATGATCCATGTCAATATTATCCATAGTGTCATTATCATTATTATCATTCAACATTTGACCATTTAATATATTTAAAATATGTTGTAATTGTGCACTGATTTCATGACATGCATCTGATGACAGTATAGATTTTGAAACACGTGAATTAATTTGATCTATTTTGTTTGAATAGAAATAAAAGACCGAACAACAACAAAAAATATGAGAATAAACTGAACAACGAAATAATCTATGAAGATTAGTTGCATAAGCGATGGTCATCGACAAGCCTTAGTATTACGTGTTAGCTAGCATTTGTTCCAATCATAGGTTCTATATGCTAGTCGAGCTACAATGTCGTAATGACTCAAAAGAACTATGTTGGGTGGAATACAGTCAGTCAGTCACAACGTAGAACTTCGTACGTACATACATCAGTTCGAGTTGCTATACCACATTACCACACAAAGATGCAGTTGTCAATTCAAATCCCATAGTGGTAAAAGTAATAAGAGTATAAGCAGTAATCGGAAAAATTAGGGTTTGAAGATGTTATTCAAGGAGTATAATCCAGTGAAATAAATTTGGAAAGAGAAAAAAGATAGAGACATGAAGAATTCAGAAGATTAGAATTTGGTAGAACACAAAAAGTGGATGCAACTTCGTCATTGCAAACGATTTTGAGCCATGTCATTCAAGGTCTCTAACCATCGATTACTTTGGGTGGAATACGTGATCGTTGAGATCCTACCATGTTAGAAAGACCGGTTAGAAAGCAATAAGAGTAAAATTAACGACATGAAATACGAGGGTGAAGTCGAATTGTCGGCTCTACTGGTGACAGTGGTAACTTCCGAGACTGGTATTACATATATACTCCTTTTGAATAACTATTATCTTAGTATAAGCTTTCAATTGACCTATTCACTATTATTATGCGATTTACTATTCTTAAGTTATTCCTAATTTATTAGTTACAGTATCTCACAATCACAGACACTTTTGGATCGATCTTGTATAATAAGTATTTTTCATTTTATGGTGTGCTACGATCTGTCAGGGCTGTAATACTGCCGAGATGCCCAGACTGAAGCAGGTGGTTTTCTTAAGGGGCCACACTCGGAGCCCTTGACATAAAGGTCTAATCCACAAGGCAGTGGAGAATCGTGAGGAGATGCAGTCCCATGGTAGCCGGTCACCAACGATTGATTCATACGCCATTTGTTCCCTCAGGATACTGGAACCAGCCCATGTGCATCATTGGTTTGGAATCAGGGTTTTCCAACTCCCCTAGATGGATTTTCCGTATCCACCAACCCGGTTAAAGCACCAGACATTCGCATTTCGTCCTCTCAATTTGGTAAACAACAGTAATGCCACGAAAAGGCAGTAAGTAGGACTTTTCTGGAAGAGGCTATATACGCGTGGTCATGTTGAGAGCATTTGGAGAGGGAGAGTGGACTCTCCTCACTCTCGGCCGTACCAGGGCTAATACCCCTCCACTATATTTAATATACTTTACTGCATTCCTTTAAGTAAAGGATGATGACAATTACCTTCCAGAAAACAATAAATAGATGATCAAATTTTTTAAAAAAAAAGTATAATTACTTACACATTAATAATAAAACTGTTAAAGGTTCAATAGATTTAACTGATTTCATGTATTGCATAAATGGATAGAATTCATCTTGTTGACTTAGCAACTTCTCAATATCTATAACAGTTGATTGCTAAAAAGGTATGGAAAATAAGATTAATGAAAAGGGAATGACATCACTGTTTTATCCCATCCAAAAACAAACAAAAAAAATGATGTAACTTAGTGTAATACACATACAGTGCTTCGAACTACGCTGTTTGTAGCCTCTGCCAGAAAAGTCCTACTCACTTCCTTTTCGTGGCATTACTGTGGTTTACGAAATTGAGAGGACCAAAAGCGAATGTCCGGCACTTCAATTCAAGTACAGAAATCAACAAAAGGATCATCCTACCATACATAAAAGGTATATAAGAAACGATAATGAGACTGTTGAAAACCTTCAGAATAGGTGTTGCTCACAAACCAACAAAATCCCTCCATTCAATCTTATACAAACCAAAAGATGAAATGACAAAAGAAGACAAATCAAACATCATCTACAAAATAAATTGTGCCAACTGCGAAGAACACCACATCGGACAAAGCGGACGCCGTATTCATCTTCGCCTGCATGAACATCAATTAACAGTCAAACGCTATGACATGTCTTCACTTATATCAATGCACGTGGACAACTGCGGACACACATTCGATCACAAAAATGTGGAGATTTTGGGTTGAGGCAATTCCAAACACATCAGAGAATTTTTAGGAGCTTGACACTCAGATTAATCAGCAATAAACAAGCACATTGAAATCAATCCAATTTATCATCCAATCAGGAAAATTATGCAGAAACATCGGAACAAAAATCACACCAATGGGAGATACAACCAAAACAAAGAAATAAACAATAACAGATTTAAGGTCAACAAAGACCAATCAACACCGAGGTGTACAGAACAAGCTGTGAACCACATGTGGAGAAATTTGAACACTTCACTTCTACCCGACGTTTGTGCTGATGATGTCGTTAAGACGGACGGTGAAAGCTCCACGAATACACCAGCCAGGTCAGAGGACAAAACTCCATCAAAATATGTTCTATCCCTCTATTTGGGACTCTTCAGATGGATGTACTTCGATCACACCTAGGCTCGAAATCAGTACACTTTGCTTCAGAAGATGTGTTACCTACTGAGCTTACTCAGTCAGTCAGTCAGCGACAAAGTAGGACCAGGCACATATATGCATCGGTTCAAGTTGCCATACCTCGTTAGTACAACAAGATCAACACCGGATTCATAGAAGTAGTTAATTTAGTGGTGGTAGTATATAAAGAAAGGTTGTATATAAGGATATAGTATAGGAAGGAAAAAAGTTATGAAGCAATTTTAATCTCAAGGTTTAAGGGAAGATGAAGAGTGTATACACCTACGCCATTGTGATCGATTCTGAGCCATGTCACACACAGTCTCCAACCATTGGTTACGATAGTCACGCGGACCCCAACCAGGTAGTCTGCATCTACCAACATGGCTCAGACTAGAAGTAAGTGACTTCAAGCTCTGATGACACGCTTTGGTTTGGCCGCCCCTATCTCTCTTCCAACCATCC
>NW_017386157.1:0-3165 GCF_000237925.1 Schistosoma mansoni | reverse complement strand
GCTTTGGTTTGGCCGCCCCTAACTCTCTTCCACCATCCCCAATACTAGTCATCATCGTGCGTCGTGGTAATCGGTGTTCAGGCATACGTAACACGTGGCCCAACCATCTCAGTCGATGAAGATTCATCACCTCATCAACTGATTTACCATCATTAACTAATACCCTGCGTCTAACCTCACTATTACTTACCCGGTGATCCCAGCAGATGCGAGCAATATTTCTAAGGCATCTGTGGTCAAATGCTAGTAAACTACGAGTATCTTCTACTTTTAATGGTCATGTTTCACAGCCGTAAAGTAGAACAGAGCGAACTGCTGCGTAGTATACTCGTCCCTTAATTGATAGACGGATATTTCGCCTTCGCCATAGGTGACGTAAGTTGGCAAAGGCCAAACGAGCTTTTTGAATCCGTGTTGAGATTTCGTCAGACACCAACCCATTAGGGCTGATCAGACTTCCAAGATAAGTGAAGTTGTCCACGCGTTCGACTACTTCACTCGCTATCCTTAGTTCAGATGTTGACGCAGGCCAGTCCTGGAGTAACAATTTACATTTGGATGGGGAGAAACGAATCCCAAACATCCTGGCATTATTACTCAGTTCTAACAGAAGACTGCATTTTGTCAGCGTCTTCACCAAACAGGACTATGTCATCTGCGTATTCTAAGTCGATAAGTGAACCTCCTGGTAGAAGATCAATTCCTGAAAGTTCAGTCGACGAGAGTGTTATTTCCAGCAACAGGTCTATAATGAAGTTAAACAAAAATGGGGATAGTGGACAGCCTTGACGGACACTACTTGAGGTTGTAAAATCATATAAATATACTTGATCTGGATTAATAAAGCCTTCTGATTTACTAATTATCAAAGGAACCAAGTCGTTTTTGCGCGCGTAATCAAATAGTAATGGTTAACATAGTCCGTCTTCGACTCGACATCCACTACTACTGGTGAGCCGTATTTGGAACACGCACTACATCAGGTAATCCCGACAACCGAACACGCAATACATCTGGTGAACCACAACTGGTAACCCAATTCATCGAGCACGATTCAAACTTGGCCAATTTTCCAACCCAGATCAATTCGGTGAGTCTGTTTATCTATCCACTTCTGTTGCACATATTCGTATTGATATTTTCAATATATAATATTTTGGCAACATACTATGGTGGATAACGATAAGAATAGCATAAATATAATAGACTCCGAGGTACAGGCTATTAATTTTCGACCGGTTCCATTCATCCCTCATGATCCAGAAGTCTGGTTCGCGGCACTGGAATCTCAATTTGAGATCCGCCGCATAACCAATCAAAGGCAAAAGTACGCCTATGCTTTGGAATCATTGCCCGGGGATCATTTAACAGCTGTTCGTGAGGTTGTCCTCAATCCCAACGTTCCAAACGTTTACGACCGTCTTAAGGATGCCATCCTTCGACGTTTCCTCCCCTCAAGAGAGGAACGATTGAGGACCCTATTAGTGCGTCACCCTATGGGTGATGCTAAGCCGAGCCACCACCTCACGCGCCTGCAATCTCTTGCAGGAAACACAACAGCCGACTCCGAGATAGTCAAAGAGCTGTGGCTCGAAGCCTTACCAGCGAGTATCCAACCAACTCTTACGGCTCTGCTCGAGGACACCCCACTCAACAAGGTGGCCCTCATAGCAGACAAAATTCCAGCACGAGTTAGCGCCAAAGACAACTATGTTGTCGCCTGTACTTCTCGTTCAAACATGGATTTCGATGCTAGACGACCTTCGGCTCATGGGGATAGGGATAAATGTATCCACACCCGTCTCAGTTTCCGAAACCGTTCAAATGTGCCAGCCCCCTACGCCCCCCGACCCAGGTCACGATCTCGAAAAGCCGTAACGACTCGCCCCAAGTGGGCATCTTCCAAGCCACGCCAGAAGGCGGCTTCGGAAGCGAGTCCGAGTTGGTGCTGGTTCCACCGTGCCTTCGGGGCCGGTGCCCGTCATTGTCGAGCTCCCGGCTCATACGAAGGCGGGAAACTCCCGAGCTGGCGAGTAAATGCGGCCGTACTCGCCGGCACTTCACCTCAGGTTGGCCGTTTATTTTACGTGCACGATTATCGCACTAACGTTAGGTACCTTGTGGATACGGGTGCCCAAGTTTCTGTCATACCTATCGGTAAAAGTAAGTCTCAAGCCACTATGCCTCGACTACGCGCTGCAGATGACTCAGTCATTCCTAACTATGGTGCACGACAACTTACGGTCAACCTGAGCAAACAGCCTTACGAAGGCCCTTTTCACGTGATTTCCCGTCACGAAAAGACCTTCAAGGTTGATCGACATAGCCGCGTCAAAGTAGTCAGCATTGATCGTCTCATGCCAGCACACGTCGATGACAGTGCCCTACCTGATAAGACGAGACCCAATGCTAGACCCATCAAAGCTTCTAGCGGGATCTCTACATCTACTTCGGATCCCACGCTAGATGCACCTGAGACCTCATTCTCACGTCCCAGTCAACAGCACGTGTCATCTGCCCAGTCTACGGACGAGACTTCCATCTCACGTCCAGACCAGCAGACCACACCGCCCTTGACTGCGGATGAGATTGCAGGCTCACGAGGTTCGAACGAGACTACCGTCTCACGTTCCAGTCGCTGAGTACGCTTTCGCGACTAACCTCATAACCAGCAACGGATACAGTATTGGACCCTACCCCTATACTACACGAATGCTACACTTTTCTCTTTCTCTTTCATTTTTTTTGTTTACCCCGAGCCTACGCCTCCGACCATCGCTGTTCCGGTATCGTCGACTTCAGTAAACTTTGGCGAAAGCTGGCCTGATCACCCACGCTCTAGTCAACGCACTCAGTCGACCTCTCTGGCTCCAAATACGTATGGTATACATTTGGTCCCGAACATGGTTATCCTGGTCGCATCTGGTTCCTTGGCTCAATCTGGTTTCGTCCTACGTCTGCAGCGTTTCTGGTCCAGACCTCTACGAACGCAACCTTCAGATTCTGGATACAAACCACTCTGGTGTAGCATGCTAATCCAAGCAATTAATACAGTACGTTCCTTCTGGTACCGTTCTACGTCAAACACTTTTGGTGGCAACTCAAGGATCAACGATCACTTCCTGTTCCGACGAAGGAGTGGCAGAACAGGAAGTGATCGTGATC
>NW_017386160.1:59846-80568 GCF_000237925.1 Schistosoma mansoni | reverse complement strand
ATATGAATGAAATAGTATTAGTAAGACTCATATTCTCAATATGAAAGTTGACGAGCTTCATGGAGGTTGCTTTGTAATGTACAACAGATAGTCGTGAATAAACCCACATAAAGTTGAGAGCTTCTATAAGCCGCAATCTTATACCCCTCTGGAACACATGAGGCATTAATGATGTTGCCGGACGAAGTCCTTCGTTCCATATGTATTTTCGGCGGCATATCTTGAGGTGGTTGAAAAGGAAGGTAAGAAAAAGGACATCCAATTCATTCAATTGGGGTGAAGAACAAGAGTTATACCTACGAAGTTTGCTGAAGTTTCTTCAAAGTGATGCTGCTCTTCGAACTTACTCACCCGGTGTACATTCTGTACTTATTACTGACGCATCACCTGTGGGTATTGGTGCAGTTTTGGAACAAAATGTTAGACAAGTTATTTGTGTTTATTTGTGTTACTGAACAAGGTTATTCACAAATGCAGCGAGAAGCATTAGCTGTGTTTTGGGATGTTAAAAGACTTTATAAATATTTATCTGGAAAGAAGTTTACCATTGTTACTAATCATGAAGCTTTCAAGTTCATTTATCATCCTGAAAAATCCTTGGCACGTTCCTCAGCTGCTATGGTTCACCGTTGAAGTATTGCTTTGACTGCTTATGACTATACGGTTCAGCACAGGAGTGCAAAACAAATTCAACACGTTGACTACATTTCTCGACAATCATTACAAGATAGACCTGTTAATACCTCAGACTGCTTGTTAGTGCAAACTCTACAGGTGAGACATCCAGATCTCATTAGAGAAACTCGTAGATACTTTGGATGTATACTCAGTGCTATACGGAAGGGTTGAAATGCTAATCTGAAACGTAGATTTCCTGTCTATTATTCAAAGCGGGACGAGTAATCTACTACTCCTGACGGTATTTTGTGTCTAAATGATCGTGTTGTTATTTCTCCTTCATCACGCAAACCTGTCCTTGATGATCTTCATAGTGGACATCTAGGTGTTGAGAAAATGAAGTTTTTGGCAAGGCTCACATGTTGATGGCCAGAGATAAATGCAGATATATGTCGTCCAGCAAAAAATTGTGAGAAATGTCATAAGCTGAAAAGTGAGTCTTTGAAGTGAACTCTATGGCCAGTACCGTCTGAGGCCTGGCAGAGAATTCATGCAGACTGCTGTGGTCCATTTCTTGGCAAATACTATGCACTTGTAATTGTTGATTCTTTTTCTAAGTGGCCTGATGTTTTTTCACAACTTCACCGAATTCTGACTTCACAATCCAAGCATTAAGGAAGGTGTTTAGTCGAGAAGGAGTTCCCATGGTGTTAGTGACTCATAATAGCTCTCATTTCGCTGCGGATGCAGTCACTAATTGGTTGAATGGTGTAGGGTGCAGACATCTGTTTACGGCTCCCAGGCACCCTTGTTCTAATGGTCAGGCAGAAAATTTCGTAAGAACATTAAAAGTTGCTAATGATTCTATTGCTGCTTCAACATTTAATGAACTGGATAGGGGAGTAGATATATTTCTACTTCAATATAGAAATGCTAAGCATGCTGTGACGAAAGAGACTCCATCAAAGCTATTAAAAGGAAGAATTCTCCGTTCGAATATGAGGTGTTTGGAGTCTGCAGAAGTCACATATTATAGTGGGAATAATCTTCGACCAGCCACGGGGATCGTAGTGAAGAATGTTGGAAAATCTATGGTGCGAATTCTGGATATCAATGACTTGACTATACATAACCGACACGTTGATTAAATACAATACCAGAACCCAGGTGAGTCTGTTTCCATTTTGATTGTTAATTGTAGTACGAATGAGTGCATTCTAGATAATACAGAGTCTACACTGTCGGACAGATGTAAGATTAACTTAAGAAGAAAAACGAACAATCGATTACAGACACTTACACTCCAATTTGAGCTGTGAAGGATGTGACGTTTGAATGAATCAATGACTTCTTTGTATTGATGACTGTTGTGATTTGGAATTCCTAGTACAATACATTCGCTTGTGCTCATCTATTACTTCTTGATTAGATTGCATTATTCCTGGGATTACTAGTTTATACTACAATTCAAATACTTCTGATTATCATAGTGTATTTGTATATACGGATCTATTTATTATATTTAATCAATCCAAAAGAGCTGGCTTACTACTGTTAAATTCTATTCATATTTAGTGTTTAACTGTAAGTGACATTCTGTCAACAGAACGTTTTTGATATTCTATGAAATTAACTGGAATCAACGAAACTCAACTAGGCCACAATTACAAAAGTAAGATACGGCTATTTATAGGAACTTGAAGAGTATTTGACAGTTGGAGAATATTAATGATTGGAGGAAATTGTAAGTTATTTTATACACAGTGGCATTTGCCAAGTAGTTGTATATAACATTCAGTTCTATTTGATTCTGTATGGATTCGATGTAGGTGCTTGTGTGTGGTGATTATAAATAATAAAATGTGGGATATACTTACTTTACTTACTTACTTACGCCTGTTACTCCCAATGGAGCATAGGCCGCCGACCAGCTTTCTCCAACCCACTCTGTCCTGGGCTTCCTTTTCTAGTCCTATCCAGTTCTTGTTCATTCTTCTCATGTCTGTCTCAATTTCTCGGCGTAATGTGTTCTTTGGTCTTCCTCTTCTCCTTTGACCCTCAGGATTCCATGTGAGGGCTTGACTTGTGACGCAATTGTGTGATTTCCTCAAGGTGTGCCCAATCCACTTCCAGCGCTTCTTCCTGATTTCTTCCTCTGCTGAAATCTGGTTTGTTGTCTCCCACAGTAACTTGTTGCTGATAGTGTCTGGCCATCGGATCCGAAGTATCTTACGTAGACAGCTGTTGATGAACACTTGTATCTTCTGGATAATGGCTTTCGTAGTTCTCCACGTCTCCGCCCCATACAGTAGAACTGTTTTGACATTTGTATTGAAAATTCTAACCTTGGTGTTGTTTGACAATTGTTTTGAGTTCCAGATGTTCTTCAGTTGTAGGTATGCTGCTCTTGCTTTGCCGATCCGCGCCCTCACATCTGCATCTGATCCACCGTGTTCATCAATGATGCTGCCCAGATATGTAGAGGCTTCCACATCCTCCAAAGCTTCTCCGTCAAGTATAATTCGATTGGTGCATGTTGTACTGTATCGGAGATTTTTGCTTTTCCCTTTGTTTATATTGAGACCTACTGCTGCCGAGGCTGCTGCTACACTGGTAGTTTTCTCCTGCATTTGTTGTTGCGTTTGTGATAGAAGAGCCAGCTCATCCGCGAAGTCTAAATCGTCAAGCTGCATCCTGCCTGTCCACTGTATCCCGTGATTTCCTCCAGCTGTTGACGTCTTCATAATCCAGTCGATCACCAGGAGAAAGAGAAAGGGTGAGAGTAAGCAACCTTGCCTAACACCGGTCTTTAACTCGAATGAGTCAGTGAGTTGTCCTCCGTGGACGATTTGGCAGTTTAGTCCATCATAGGAGTTCTGTATGATATTTACTATCTTCTCAGGCACGCCGTAGTGTCGAAGAAGCTTCCATAGTGTCGTCCTGTCCACGCTATCAAATGCCTTCTCGTAGTCGATGAAGTTGATGTACAGTGATGAGTTCCATTCGATTGATTGTTCCACAATGATCCGCAGAGTTGCGATTTGATCTGTGCACGATCTATCCTTACGAAATCCAGCTTGTTGATCTCGAATTTGGGCGTCCACGGAATCCTTCATCCTGTTTAACAATACTCGGTTGAAGACTTTTCCTGGTATTGAGAGGAGAGTGACGCCCCTGTAGTTGTCGCACTTGCTCAGATCGCCTTTCTTTGGTATCTTAATCAGAAGTCCTATTTTCCAGTCTGTTGGTACTTGTTCTTCGTCCCAAATCTTACTGAAGAGGATGTGGAGTATCTTGGCAGTTGCTGTTACATTTGCTTTCAGTGCCTCTGCCGGGATGTTGTCTGGTCCTGCTGCTTTGCCACTCTTGACTTGTCTAATGGCCATGCTGATCTCTTCAATTGTTGGTGGGCCAATATCGATTGGGAGGTCTGTGGGTGCTGCTTCGATGTTGGGTGGGTTCAGTGGAGCTGGTCGATTCAAGAGTTCTTTGAAGTGTTCTACCCACCTGTTTCGTTGTTCTTCAATGTCGGTGATTACTTTGCCCTCCTTGCTTTTCACTGGTCTTTCTGGCTTACGGTAATTTCCAGCAAGTTTCTTTGTTGTATCATACAGTTGTCTCATGTTCCCCTCTCTTGCAGCCTTTTCCGCTGTCACCGCTAAATCTTCCACATATTTACGTTTGTCGGTTCTGATGCTCCTCTTCACTTGCTTGTTTGCCTCTGTGTATTCGGCTTGTGCCTTGGCTTTTTCCGCTCTTGTTCGGCTGATATTGATTGCTGCCTTCTTGTTTCTCCTTGCTTCAATCTTATCCAGTGTACCAACAGTGATCCATTCCTTGTGATGGTGCTTCTTTTGGCCCAGAACCTCTTGACATGCTGAAACGATTGCCTCCTTGATACCTTTCCAGTTGCTCTCCATGGTAGTCCCCTCTCCATTGAGTAGATCATGAAAGGCCTGGAACCTGTTGCTGAGGGTTATGTTGAATTTGTTGAGTTTGTCAGCATCTCGAAGAAAGGCCGTATTAAACTTTTGTGATGTTATCCGCTTCGTTGTCCAGTGCTTCTTGAGTTTGAGTTTCATCTTGGCGACCAGCAAATGATGATCGGATGCTATATCAGCTCCTCTCCTGGTTCTCACATCCTCCATCGTCCTCCTGAACTTTTTGTTGATGCCGATATGGTCGATTTGATTCTGTGTAATGTGATCCGGTGAAATCCAAGAGGCATTGTGTATGTTTTTGTGTGGGAATATGGTGCCACCTATGACCAGTTTATTGAAGGCACATAGGTTTGCAAATCTCTCACCATTTTCGTTCCTTTCTCCCAGTCCATGTTGTCCCATGACGTCTTCGTATCCAGTGTTGTCCGTTCCAACCTTAGCATTGAGATCTCCCATCAGAATTGTCAGGTCCTTGGTTGGGCGTTTCTCGACGATCGACTGCAGCCTATCGTAGAATTGTTCTTTAGCGTCTTCATCGTAGTCGTTGGTAGGCGCATAGCATTGGATGACGTTCATTGTAATGCCCTCTCTCTTTGTTTTGAAGGAGGCTTTGATGATCCTTGGTCCATCAGATTCCCACCCAATAAGTGCATTTTGTGCTTTTTTGGACAGCATCAATGCAACTCCTTATGTATGTGGGGCATTTTCTTCCTCATGATCGGAGTATAACAGAAGTTCTCCTGAAGACAGTCGTTGTTGTCCAACCTGCGTCCAATGTGTTTCACTGATTTCAAGCACCTCCAGGTTGTATTTTCTCATTTCTGCAGCAATTTGGAAGACTCTTCCGGTCTCCCACATTGTTCGGACATTCCATGTACCTATAAAAATTGTCGCTCTGGTTGTAAGAAGGTGCATCGGCCTCATGACTTCCGAAGGAACTCGGCTTTCATCATGAGACGTCATAATTATTCCTTCTACTCCCAGGGCAGAGTTTGAAAGGTTTGAATGATTTTTTCTGGTTAGCGTTTTTTTAGCGAGTTGATTTTCTACGGGATGGAGTCGCTAACCCCATGCCCAACCCTCCTCCTTTACCCGGGCTTGGGACCGGCAGTAACCCCCAGAGGAGCTACAGGCGGAGTGGAATACTGACTAGTAATACATAAAAATGATTGACATGCACTCTCGTGGTCCTGTATGTACTGCTACATAAACAAGCGTAGAAAGGTAAGCACATCTAGAGTGCAAATCTGCGTTTCAGAATAGGTCTTCATTATTCCTTGATGCCCAATGGTAAACATGTAAAGCATCGGTTAGTTTCTCGAAGCTAAACCAACGAACAAAGTAATAAATACAAAATATACCATAGGTGTTCCATATGTTCAAAGTACATCATCACTTTGAAGAATTTTCAGTAAAAGTCCAAAGTATGTCCAAGATTCAGAATATCAACACCTTTTAAATCAGCTTCACAGCAAACTTCGGAACAATAAAATAATGGAAGAAATCATAATCACTGTAGATAACACTAAGTCAACAATAGATTGTCACCCAGTATTTAATGGACAGTGAATAATCAAGTCATGTTGGCAGGGAAGTACTTAATTATGAATTGGAAGGGTTTGACGACAGATTCGCTAAAACTAATGACTGTCAGTAATCCCGAGTGATATATTTCATTTGTAAGACTTCAAGAAAATGGACATTCAAAAGAAATTCACTAGCGATTACAATTATCACAAATTCTCGTATACATAACACTAATAAGACACTGTAAGACACTTGTAAAATAGATCAGTATTTATTGAATGAAAACAATTAGGCAAATGTGAAAAGTCACGTTCGATATTTTATTAACAGGAATACATTAGGTAATACGTAAACAAGCGTAGGAATGCACATAGTTGCACAAAGAAATCGTTCAACTTATTGAAATGAGTAATGCAATCGAGCGGTTTTCTAATGAATTACAAAATAGAAACACCTTGACCACAATAATAATAAGAACAAGTCGTAAGATCTTTCTGAGAATTATAAATTCCTTTTCTTTTTCATATACAACCATCTCCAAATGACACAACCGATACATAAAGCAAAGAAGGAAACGACCAGCGGTATCACAATGTATAAATACTGGAGTGATTTGTTCTGTCCGTTCTCTTCGGTTATTCCGTCGGTCGTATGCTTAAGGAAAACAAAACAGTAGAATTTATTATAAAATATCAAATATTTACCATGTATTGATCAGTTACAATGCTGGTTTCCTTTAGGGTTTCTCTCACCTGAACTTCTGTGGTTGCCGACGTTGTTTGAATGTATTTGATTGGTGTTTGTGTACTCGAATCGTTAACATCCGGTCTCTTTTGGATAAACAAAACGGTAGCATTTGTCAGTTATCATTAAATACTGTTCGATTATTACATTAATCGTTGTACACCACTGTCAGTAACAATGAGAGTAGGGAATACAACTACTAGTTACACAATGTGCAGTTGTACAAACATTTAGAACATCCATTACCTATTTGACAATACAAGTCAGTTCTTATTCATAACTCTAAACCGTTCATCAGGTTAAGTCTTTTTACTCGGAATAAGGAATTCGGTGACATTGAAAAAGACGAAAAACCACTAACCTTAACACGGCAGTTATTTTC
The DNA here is from genome assembly GCF_000237925.1 of Schistosoma mansoni. Taxonomy (NCBI): domain Eukaryota; kingdom Metazoa; phylum Platyhelminthes; class Trematoda; order Strigeidida; family Schistosomatidae; genus Schistosoma; species Schistosoma mansoni. The sequence continues at coordinate 73,356 of NW_017386160.1, read as the reverse complement.
TTTCAAGTAATCAGTATCCTGATAATAAATATCAATGCATGTGTTATTTTTGTCACACCAAATACATGCTATATCCGATGGTCTTGCGTTTTGACATGATTCAGAGGTGTTGTATTTTGCACAAGATTCTGTGAAAAGAATCAAGCGATTTCATTTCAAGTTATCAAACAAAAATAAAGAGAATTATATAACATATAGCTACAATTCGATGATATTGTAGATGGGTGTCGAGTCACGATAGACTATGATCACCACTACAATAAGATTAGGCGCCAGATAACGACTTCGATCCCTCGATAGGCCGAAAACTAGAAGACTGTTATTGGATAGGATATATTTATTGGCGATCTCGTGGTATCGAAAGAATACCGAGACATACCAAAGAGTACAATCAAAATGGCAGAGCGTAAGACAGTTCTCACGAACAAGATGGAAAACGGAACAAAAAGTGATTTTGGTACAGTTGAACAAAGCGAGTGCAGTAAAACAATCACTGGTACAATTGGTTATAATAATAAATGTTTCCATTATACCAATCGCGTTCTCGTCGAGAAAAGTAGGTTACTACAATATGATAGTGATTTCGGAAATAAGTGACTATTACTTTTCGTGGAAAATTGTCATCACGATGCATCATGCAATATTGAGTACACTTTCAATTCAACTAACATTGCACCACAGGACATTTCAATTGAATGGAAACACATTGAATGTCAAGTACGAACAATGGATTTTGACAGATGAAATTGGTGGATTTCAATGACCGTTTACATTCAGGTATGTACACACGATACTCTCACTGGACATAGCAAAACGGACTGCATTGGATTTTCACACTGTGAAATCAATTCTATCACTGGCTATGATAAATCGTCATTCAGAGACGTGCTTGTTTAAACCATCAATTAATCGGACACTTATGACAAAGAAGAGAATATCGAAATTTAGTCAATCGTCTTCAATAAACAATTATATGGAGTGTTTCAGCAAATTCAACACGTCAGTAAAATTCAATATCGCATGAATCGAAAGACAAACAGACGTTTTCTCGTCAATACACAGTCAACCATCTGACGCTCAATGTTTTCGAAGCTCTTGTCATCCTATCTATCGTTTTGTGACTGTGTTAAAGTAGAATTCATCAAAGTGAAGACTTCATTATTAGTTCGAAATGGCTGCTTGATCATTTTTATTATTCAGCAATGAATCAATGTGTATTCAATAAAGGTAACTGAAAAGTCATTTGACACGGATGCTTAGATATTATTTGATAGCTGAACAAAATTGCTTGTAGAATGTTTAAATTGTTGGAAACAAAATGATGTATTTAAGTGTGAAAATGGTTAGTGCAAAATGGATAACTTTTAACATACCTCCCATCGGTTCATACTCTACTAACGTTCCACTTTTGATCCTTTCTATAGGAATAGTTATTCTACTCTCTACTTCACCTTGTATGATAAAGTGAAGAGGAAAGGACACTTGAAAAATATGATTTCTCTTTTAAGTATAACAATTTGTTTGCACCATGTAAAGAGCAGTCAAAACAAGAAATTGAAACATTTCTCATAATTTCATTTAGTATTGTTTGTTTGAGTCTTCCCATTGATGTGTTAGGACTGCAACTGGTCGGTCTCTTATTGGCATATGTGCATACTGTGCGTATTGACTCGATATAGCCTTAATTCACAAGCATTGCAAGCAAAGATGGATAGTGACTAGCAGTGGAATCCAGGACACGCGTTTCGACCTACTTGGGACTCGTCAGCTGGATGTACCTGCATCCAGGACAATACTAAATGATTTTTAACTTCACCTTATTGCACAGGCATGTGGCTATCAGGACTCAGTGGCCGAGTGGATAACGCGATAGCGTTTGAAGCGAAAGGTACTGGGTTCGAGTCCCAGAGTGAACATCAACAAGTCTGAGATGCAGGTACATTCACTTAGCTACTCAAACCACATACTAGCCTGCAAAATGGGTGAGAATTTAATTCATTTTTGTATTGTTTGTTGAATCTTCCAAATAATATTAAGGACTGCAATTGATTACACCGCTAGTCACCAACCATCTTTACCTACAATACCAGTGACTCAAGGAAACTTTGAGACAATCCTCACAGGGTGCACATATATCAATAAGAGACATCAATTGCAGTCCAAAACACCAGTGTGACGATTCAAACAAACAATACAAAAATGAAAATTATCTTCACAGTTTATAGATTCAGTAATACGTTTCAACTGATCAACATACACCACTTGACGGAACATTCAGTTCATTTTCTCACTTTCACTTATAAAACATTGTATCCCACCTAATCACTTACACTCAATGCTTGTCTCCAAACTCAGTTTTATCTGTCAACAACACATGATTCTCTCAGCGAATCACAACAATTGGGCATTTTATATAGGAAATGTCAGTTCCAAGTACCATTACTTTAATTTGTTTCATACGAAACACATTTCATTCTTCATTGAGTGGTGATATAACTGAGGACCACAAGTGTAACTGCCGTACAGTCAGTGAATAGTTAAATGTGTAGATATATTGTCTTCCTAGTACCGTCATTCATATATCCCTGTCTCCATCAGTCAATTGATAAGCATGAACGAGAAACGTCTTCAAATATCCATTTACACACTACGATGTAGATACACCTTAGTTATTTTACTGGAGATATCTGTTTGAGTGAGCCTGAGAATACGGATGGTTAATGATGTACGTCATTGTATATCAAAATGTTAACAACTTTCGTTTAAATGTTTCTCACTTGTTTGGCACCAAAAAATACCTCTCATTTTTGAATAAAGTAGATTGCGATTAATTTCCGTAGGAATCTGAGAAAAACATATTTGAAGTGCAAGTGAAGGTCTGTCAGCACACAAGCTTCCATATAAAAAGCAATTAATCATTGAATTAATGTGTCATCATTCATATTATCTTATTCAAAGACACTCAAACACACTAACACTAGAGATACTGATACTCTCAATTACCTTAGGAGTAGGTACCACGTAGTCTACATATGTATTATGAACTACTAAAGTTGTCAAATTCAGTCAAGTTCGATTAACTATCTATGTACCATGGAAATGAGGCAACAAACTGTAAGATGAATATCCACATCAGTTGGATTGAAATGTGATTGTGAATAACTGCAAGGATGCTATGCTCAGAATATTCAACAGTGAACGTTCCGAACAGTCTATCTTCAGAAGACGAAATACAGCTTCACAGAATACGACTCTTTCTGCACAGTACTCTAACATATACTTTTTGATACTATTTGGTAAGAAGATATCATAGTTCCTTCTGAAGGCACTTCACTTCTAACTATTCACTGTATTCAACAAGTGCTTAGATAAAGTGTGCCATTGAGATAATAATAATAGTGTCAATTAGTCTGTCAGCACATTATAAAATGTTAATTAATTTCAATCGTATTCAATGTAACTCGATGCATTAGACAGTATTGATTAACATGAAGTAGGAGACTAAACTGAATTACTTGAAAACAATTATATATATTCATTCAATTGTGCAACTTACGTCCTCATAGTAGATTGATATTTTTCCACTCGGATATATCAGACAAAATACCGTCCCTTTAACCACTACAATGAGAAGACTCTCGATACTTACCATTTAAAAGAGAAATATTGATCAAATTACTGTTAAATGTAACACTTTCTATGCCTACTCACAAAGTGACGCGATTTCAGTGGATATATAGACTTTCTTCTGTCGAATTGATGATCAATACACTGAAGTGAATATCATGTGATTATAACGAGCATGCATCCTTCGAAATGAATCTCAAATGCCTAGTTTCTGTATTACCGTTCTATTATTGATGAAACAATATATCGCCAAGATTTTCAATAACATTTGATAGTCGAAGAGGTATTGTTATATAGGCAGTATTTATCATAAAACCCCCGTGAAAAATTCGACTTTGAGTACATATGAAATGAGCTGTGGAGTGTTTGTTTACGAATGGAACTTGAGAATTTAATTGGTTGCGGAATATATGGTTACTTCAATCGACTAGCTGGTTCTGACCATATTGTTTATTTGTTGTAGATGAGAAACGAGTACGTTTAGATGTGTGGTCTTAATGATTTCTTAATTTAAATGTATAAAATTTTGGAATGACGATGCGATGAATGGATGTATAGGTGAATGTATTGTGTACAGAAATGGCTTTTTGACGAATATACAACACAATTCACCTATTTTGAAACGCAGACTTCTCATGGAGTTCGATTGAGGCCTGTAAACGAACATGAATCTCTGCACTCGTTTTCTCACAAGTGAATTTAGATTGTGACTTAATTCATCAATGATAACCAATTTATCATTCGTTAGATACAGTGTCTTCCAGTTTCTGTCAACTGTCCTTCAGGCCTTAATCGATGTAACCAAACGGTGATTGAATTACACATATAATTCTACTCTCGTTCTCCAGAAAAGTATCAAATAATTAATTTGTCAGTTTCTGAGAAGAATCAAATATCACGAACTATGCATAATCACAATCAGTCAAAATGTAAGCATTTTGACTCCACATGTACTCAAACGATCAATCGATGTTGACTTACGTTTACTATTATCATTCTTTTTAATAGACCATCTGGCAGCGAATAAATCCTCTGAAATAATGAAAATCGAAATTGATGTTTAAAGAAGTACCCAATGAATATCTGTCTGTTGAGATAAATGTACATGTTAGTACTAAACGCCTTTGCATACAAGACATCATCTTCATTCCCAATCATCTCTGATGAGGTTTCAAGGAATATTATCATTTCAACGACATAATGAACTGAGAAGAATATTTCACTCCCGTAAAATTTGTTCTTGTAGCTTTTGACTGAGTAGGAGACCTTCATTATCTATCCGACAATACCCATACAAAATTGTTATTCATCAATTCTGATAACTGACCAAAATGAATGTATGTCACCTTGATGTCTTAGGTGTTCTCCTTCATGTAAAACATCTAGTACTAGCTGACTGTTCATGCTACTTCATTGATTAGTTATTCAGGAAATGCTTGATTCGAAGTTCACAATCATACGAATATGATTACAGAGATAGAGTTGGAAAATCTATGATCAACAGACAACGACTCAGAGACACTAAATTTTCTGAGTCGAGTAAATGGAAAAAAAACGTTGAAGGACATCAGATATAATTTGATAGTTCATGGACTTCAATAATCCGAAGTGAATTCTCTCGAAATATCTCTTGTTGTTGTATATGTGATCAGTGTGATTCATTTAGTCTACCAAGATGTATTGTGACGGTGAGATATCTTCTACTTTGAAGTTTTGATATACTGTAGAGTAGGTATTCTTTACTCTGGGAAATACATCACTTCGCTTATCATTCCCACTCAATTAATATTTTTTTGAGGTGAATCTCCGTTTTATCTAACACTTTTTCTCGCTACGTGTTGCAAACACATGTTCTCATGTGAAAATCAAACAAACAAAACAATCAATGTGTACTGGTCAACTCTTGTATAATAATCAGGTGAAATACTGAATCGTTTATGTAAAATAAATGTGAGAATAAGAGACAAAATGAACCATAACTGGATAATATAAGAACTCACTTTCATTCAAAACCTGTACTTCAGAACCATCTTCGCCTAGTATAAAAATATCAATTTGTCCGATACGGATTACTTTTTGTATATCTATTGTCCCTGTATTTATTCAATGAAAACATGTAACTTGATTGATAATGTTAGATTAACTAATCAAAAGATTTTGAAATTAAATAGAGGTTTAAATGAGTTACATAAACTGTATTTAGTTTGCTGTAAAGTGTCATACCATTTTTTATATTGTTGAAATCATGAGTCGACAGAAGCTAGACCACCATGGAAAACCTGAAATCACTGGACGGCCGTTTTGTCCTATTGTGATATTCCTCAGCAGTTCGCACTCACAATCCCACCTCGCTATTTTCAAACACAGGGCTTACCAGTCTCGTGCGTGAGTGCTTAATCACTGGACCACTGATCTGGTCGGCATTCAACGCTGTTAATATTTAACTTCAATCAATCCACGAAATTACGCAACCACTCAACAATGTCTTCAGTGAGTTGATATCTCTCAACAATTTGAACAAGTAAAGTTATCCAAAGAAGTTTTGCATGTGACAAGGAGCATAAGAATGATTCATTGAAGCTAATTGAATTCACTTTGATTCATAAAATAAAATGTGATCAAGAAAATTCAGTTACGATTTCAAGGTCAACGGAAATTATTGACTTACCATAAGAGTAAACATTAAAATTATTAACCTGACTTTCATAATATTTAAACTGAAAATTTGGTTTAACTTCCTATAAAGATGAGAATATGTAGGTTTATTACAAAATGTAATCAACTCACTTCATTAGTAGGTGATTTTAGAAGATTTTCATTGAAAACTGGATTAGGTTGATTAAGAGTAATTCTCATTGTGTAATTATAATGATGAGACTGATTATGTATATTAGAATTTTGACTGATTACTTACATATAGGTATGATTTATTTACGTAAATCACTTTCTCATATTGTAGTAAATCAGGTTGTTGACAGACGTCTTGGCACTGAAGGCATTTGTACAGCAAGACGACAACCAGATAAAATGATATTGAAATGTCAGAATAGAAATTGTATCTAAAATGGTCCAAATAAAGAGAACAACATTATATCATTGAATCATATTTCAACTCGTACGATACACTCATTCACTTCGTGTGTTCAGCTAATACTCACCTCATCTTCTCGTTCAAAGTTGCAAGTCAAATTTTAATAGAATTTTTCATGTTTATATAGACATTTTAAGTGTTTGGTTGTTTCTTTCTTATTGGATGATTCAAAGTGACCAATAAAAGATCCCATTTGATAAAATCATGTTTATTGTTAACCAATCATGGTGATAGGTGAACTCATCTTTATTCATCATTGGTTGAAATCCCTGACCCTTGTTGATGGAAGTTATCTTGAGTATGATTAACCATACTTTAAAATAAATGATTGGTTAACTTGTAGTTCAAATTGTGTGCTTATGTGTTCTCGAACAAACAGTTTGTTACCTGTAATAATCTGTTAATTGGGTGTCAATTGTACTTTGTTTTCAATTGACTGACTAAGATAAAAGTAGCACAAGCTGTTTTGATTGCACTTCAAAAGTCATACTTTAACATTTAAGACGATTTCATCTTCGTCTAATAGGAGATTGTAACTTCTGAACAAAGCCATACTCATTCTATTTGTCATCCATATTAAACCATCGACTGTTAATAGATTTTCAGAACAACATAGATAAAAAAGTGTCCTATTGATCAGGTAGAAAAGAAATCGGATGTATTTGGTTATGTAGATTGAAGTCGTCATTGATTGTTATAAAGGAAAGAAGATGCATTTCATTGAAAAATAATTGTTCGAAATTGAGAACGATTTCTTGAACGAGATACAGATTTGTAGTTACAATAGTGATGAAACACAAGGAGATGAATGATTCTCATCTTTGTATTTCAATGAATTACTTCCATATACCATTTGAACTTGTGTTAATTGTCATTAGTGTTAAGAGATACGACTTAATTACTGTAATAAGATTCTGTCAAGGGCATATTGTATTTGCATTAAACATAGAAGATTGATGAGTGAATAAAGGATGATACTTTGGAAAACGAATGATACATTGAGCGAAATAAGTCAGGAATCCTTGTGTTTAGGTGACATTTGCCAAAAACAACAATACTTGATACAAAAGAGATTGATTGTTTTACTTTAAAAAGATGTCGACAACAAACAAAATGTTATTTCCTCGAGGATCGCAGTGTGTAGTCAAATTGGTAGATGTTACGTAACTTCCCGAATTCATCAATATCAAAATTGTTTTCAACTATACACTGTCCATTCTATGTCATTGGTCAGTAAGTATTCAATTATGAGAAGTAAACTTATCTGTGTAAACAATAGTGTAAATCAGTTATGCTGCTGAGGAAGAGTATAAATCAGATTATAAATTATTCGGTGAAGTGTCTCTTCGTAGCTGCTTCTGCATTTTACATATTGTTAACAGCGAATGTTTTTTTAAGTACGCAGTATAACTTATTACATAAAGAGGTTATATGTTTCAAGGAGTGACGCGACATTAACAGTTAGGCTTTTCAATTCTTGCAGATAAACTGCCATTCTTCACTGTTAGTCATCATTTTTTCTATGAAATCATAATAAATATGATTGTCGATGGACATCCAATGTCTTTTTAAAGCCAAACAGGTTTTATCTTATTACATATAAACCATGAATCGGTAACGTGCATTGGCATATATGTTTCTAACTGAAAACGCCGTAGACATTCCTAATCTTCTCAAAATGACATCACATTCAATGCCGCGTATTTTATCTACTCAACATATGTGTGAGGTTTTCGATTCCTCTCACTCCTCTTCTTTTTTTATTAAATAAACTTATTGGAATATAATGTGCTGAGAAATCGGCATCAAGAAAAATGTGCTTGAACTGACAATCCTCTAACAACTATATTTATACACTTGCTTAATTGACACAGTCTATCACTCAGTTGTCAAATGCAGTGTGTGACAAACATAATCACTTTGAAATCATATAATCTATTTACGAACCATTAAATGTTGATCTTTTTCTATAACATGCAATTGAATTTCTTTAGTAGCAAATTCTCAAAAGTGCTTCTAAAACTTGTAGATGGAAATTAGTTTTTGCATTCATTTCACAATATCAACCAATTCACTATACTTTGGAAACTAAATAGGTTCACAATAGTGGCATTAGCAATTCTCGAATGTAAGAATGATCAATTCATTCAAAACTGTAATAACTGGAACTGACTGTGATGGAATCGAACTCAAGATCAAAGGCAGATATAGTTGACCTAAGTTATTCTCTCTCATCATCTAAGGATGACGAAGCTTAGCAGTTTATCTCACCATGAATTGTTCAATTTCATCTAGCCAGACTAATGATGCAATGGTCCCTTTTCGTTATGATGAATTGTATGTATTCAGGAATGAGATCTGAAACGTTTTTAGTTCTCTGCGATGTATCTGACTAAATATTGAACAAAATCAAGAAATACCATTTTCTTTACAACCCGTAAATGTTTTTACATAGGCGTTATTAATTTTCTAATTCGTAAGTATGTTATATAAAGGCCTCATTAGCAAACATATTTCTGTTGACCTCGTCTGTCTGTAGAAATATCAATGATTGTACATTCTTTGGTCGTCTTTCACTATCTTCTTTCTCATTAATAAAATATGGTATTATCTATTGTGTAGTAAGCCTTATATGGATCTCAGAATAAACAATGTCGCTTTCTGATCAATTATGTGTTCAGTTAACTGACAATCATCTATGCACACAGAATACCGATGAATGAGACATTCATTTTACAAAAGATTGTTACTTTTCTAAAACTAAAATGAAGTGAAAACAAATATTTTACCTGATAATTGACAGAGAGTCTTGCTTCAAGTAAGAATCAATATTGTAATTATATCGTTCTCTTTTAGAGTCATCATACGTTCCGAGTATATTGGTCTGTATGACTCTGATGAATAGTCATGAAGACAGTCTCTTTATCGTTTACCATTAAATAAACTGAGAGAGCATTTGAAAAATCGGTTAACACATAGGCTACGGTGACATCGAACTACCATCAGGTTTCAGTTATCATACTACAGATATATTCCTCGTTCAAACTGTGTCTTTAACAAGCTAGTAACTGTTGGTTTGTGTCTTCTTCATGCGTCATTGCATAAAAGAAACCTTATTCAGTAGACTTTTTGATTTAACACAATCTACACGGAGAATATCAAATAATTTTCTAATATTATCTGAGTTATTACGTTCACCGTTCATGTTCGCCATGCATACATTTAACCGATATATTTCGGACAATCACGTTCTCCAACAGTTCTGAAGTAACTTACCATTATTGTTTTTTGTGTTATACACTGTACTGTGTATGTTGTTACCACTTTGATCACATGTTCTACATTCTCATGAATGCTATTATCAACAAGCTCAAATAAATAGGTTTCGTCTCATAAACGAATTTCTTCACAATTGGTGAATATTGGAAATGTGTCAGATTCAGATCAACAAACTGAATTCAACTTACTCAATGGTTTACAGGTGCGCAATTGTTACCTTGAAGTTTCTCAACTTCTTCCAAAGTGGTTAACACAAACGATCTTGATTGATTGATTGATTTATTACCTTGGTGAGTACGTCAATTGGCAGACTATTTCTTATTACTAGGTTTTACTGTAACAGAGTCAATGAACGGAAATATCATTCAGAAGTTGAATACGTTAAACTCACTAACACTGACCATTAGTTGATCAATAACTTACATTTTGTCGATGATTCAAAAATATCGACTAATCAAAACTGTACTACCAGCATGTGAGGCTGACGAGTTTATTCGTTTGATCGTTACTTTGGAACACCTTCGCATCAGTACAGAATAAATGAAATACGGTCAGTCGGGGATAATCAAAGTTACTACAAGCAGATTGAAATCTTACTGCACAGTTTGTCACATTTCACTGAAATAATGTTTTAAATAACAAGGACATCTGTGTTGATTTCACGAACTTATGATTTCTCTGTACCTGGTTCCAATATTTCGAATGCTTTCAATCATTATATTGACGTGATGATAGAATTTCGTGATATAAGATTTTCACACCGTTTTGTCTTTGTGAACTGTTGACTCCATCAGTTATTTGTTGTGAGAGAAATGAAGTTGGATTCATGCAATTCTGCTGGTCTTGTTATTCTTGCTCCATTCAGAACCAAATGTTGATTTGAATTTCAGCTGGTTGACGTATTTCACATAATTTTCTTTACATGTTGGCATTTAGTTTGCTTTTCCAATTACATAACGTTGTTTGTAATAAAATGTTGAGAGGTATTGTTTAGTTTGACAGAGTCGTCAAAATAGAAAGAGGTCGGATCACGGATTCTACAGAAACACAAAATATATGAAGAAATTTATCCAATGATTTGGCATTCATTGAGAAATTGTTGAAATAATGATATTTGATAGGGTGGGGTTTATTGCCAATTTCATAAATATGATGAAGTAATGAATGGTTGAATGAAACGACTTCCTTACACATATTCATCACTTCTGTACCCCACACAACTGATCAAACTTCATTTGGCATGTAGTTCGTCTGAAGCGAGTGATCATTCGATATTTACGAAGGGTTCTATCACAAAATGTATCAACCAACAATCTAAAGAAATGAGGTTCGTTCAAGATTTCTTCATTTGACTTATTTTGTATGAAAACACATGCAGATAGGTATTTACTGGAAATTTTCATTACCTTTATCTCTATCAACAATAAAAGTGAAGATGTGAATGGAAATCAACCGACTTCAGCCTTACGATCGCTTAAAACATTCAAACCAACAGCATGCTGATTGTTGGATTCCTCATCACTCATATTTAGGACGTGCTGACAACATTTCATGGCGTCCAATCGGTTCACATAACTTGTATTCACAATTTGACGATAAACCGATGTTTTGGAAAATTTGTTGGCCACCCATAGTTAAAATAAAATGAAACCAATGACATAAAACATACCATATTTTGTATATTTGTAAAACATAAACATAGTTCTGCAGTACTGATTGTTTCAGACAACTTTACCAACAAAGTCATCGTGATCAATAAAAATGTTGTGTAACTTATAACAGGCCATCTGCATCATTCTTAAGTCCTATCGACTAACATCTACAGTGACAATAATAACTGAAGAGGTTCGTTCATCCTGAATTCTCACAATATTAGATGTTGTTGGCTGAGTAAATTCGGACATTCATACCGTTTTTCAAGAGGTCATGTGTTCGGGTGCGAGGACGATGTCCCATTGTTTGATTGCCGCCAATTCCCTCAGATTTTCGACTGTGGTCTAACGTTAATCAATTCAAAGAAATATGGGAACACGGGAATTTCAATCATCTTTCTACAATATTCTACTGAATGCAAATTCTTGTGGAATTATTTGCCCAATACTTTCAACATGCATGTGATTCCTGGTTCATTTAGTTTGCATAAAAGTAGGTTCACAGTGAAACGTATCGAAATTAATGAATCGAAGCTGGTACAACTGGAAGTGACACCGACATAACTCCACACAAAGAAGGAGTGCAGTACTGTCCGTTAGGCAAAAGTTATTGTCATGATACACAGATCACACGTTCAGCAGCTCAATTTAACATAATTTTAGTTCATTAACTATTTTCATAAGTCATTACCACTGACCGAACGACACTGTCTGTAAAATGAGTTCTATTCATCCACATTTATCACACAATCAGTTACCAATCTGTAGATTCAATTTACCATTGAAACATTAAAAGGTTATTCAACCAGATACGCATTGTTTATAGGCATAAACAGTCTGGTGAGATAATTCATCCACCGACATAGAAATTGCCAATTCTAATGCGCTGTCAGTTTTCAAACTGTTTCGAGAAAATTTTCGAATTGAATACTTGTCTAAATTTCGTGCGATACATCTCAGTTGAAAGATGCGATAGGTGAAGTTCAAGTGAGAATTCGTGACCAGTGTAGTTCATTCACATCGGGTGTGAAACGGTTATTCACTGTAAGCGGTAGAGAATGTGGTAGGGAAATTGTGAATCAGTCAACGTTTCACATCAAATCATACTCTGTCCAAATACAAACTCCTGTTTTTTAATGGCCAACTAATCCTTTTATCAATAGGTCCTCAATCAGAATATCTTGTTCAAAGATGACTTGTCAAACTCACATTAAGTAGAATGATAATATACTTAATCTTTAAAGAATGTTCCATCTTAGAATTTTAGGAAATTGGCTTATTACCTTGAAGGCAATAATAATAGTGTGAATTATCTGAGAGTGTGATTTGCAATCATCTGTAGGTTGACCTCAATTGTTTGCAGAAATATCAATGTTTATACCTTCTTTTTGCCTATCACCAAATTTTATCTAAGCAATCGAATTATGTGGTGTTCTCTATTTTGAAGTAAGCCTTACTTGGATCCCAGTTAGAATAAACAATGTCGCTTTCTAATAATGTACTTAATTGACAGACATTCACCTACGCATACAGAATACTGACGAATGAGACTTTCATATCACAAAAGATTTCTACTATTCTAAGAACAACATAAGCTGAAAACAAATATTTTGTCTATTCATTCATGGGAGTGTTTGCTTCAAAAATGAATAAACGCTGTAGCCTTACTCAGTTACTCCGAGTACCCCTCATAAGCATAATACACTCATCAGCATTCTCTATCAAAGTCTGTTATGAACGAACCTTACCAGATCTTTCCAGTTGCTACTCTTCCTATTCATATCTGCTTCCGATTTTCAAACCAGTGTGTTATTTTGCCTCCCCCCTTTTCTTTTTTCCTTGTGAAGTTACGCTTGTGGCC
>NW_017386160.1:58142-59646 GCF_000237925.1 Schistosoma mansoni | reverse complement strand
TTATGCCAGTTGTCGTTTCAAACCACAGTAGATTTCACGTTCTTTGTCTATTATTATCTTGAACGACTTGAAGACATCAACACAATGATCACTGTCAAACAGATGAAGACCTATTAACAATCATTTTATAAATTCGTAAGCAGCTAGGGAGAAACCGCAAAATATAGTGAATTCATGATGTTCTGCTACATTGGCTGCCCTTACTTCAGTAAAATTTATAAATAAGGAAAGTTGCATGGAACGTCTGAATATTGTCAAATACAAACTACCTATATGAAATTGTCCCAACAGGTCATTTTGATCATAAAATTAATAATGACTAGTTACTAATAAGTAGTAGTATAGCTAAAACACTCGATCGACAGAATTCCATATGTATTCAATCACTAGACGAACAGGACATCAACAATTGTGCTTCGATCAATAAATATAAACATCTGTGTCCTACAATATGTCAGTTGTGTTTCGAGTAGCGTAGCAGTTGATTCTCATGCTGCAAAGTTGAGTGATCTGAGTTTGGATCACACGAGCAGTAATAGTTACATCAAGATCGAGAGTACACTTTACTGACTTGTAGCAACTACCACAAAACCTAACTTCATGGTTTTCTGCCAACAGCATTCAAACAGCGATTATAGTCTCACTCAATTAAAATATCTCCTTAATAAAATCATCTAAAAATATGAAATTGCAAAGGTCGAGACAGGAAATACCTGACATGCAATTTACATATTCAATAACCAATGCTTCCTTACAAAAAATCCATTTGAATTCTGTTGAGAAATGAATACGAATTTCAGGATCAAAAAGAGCATGTCACAGTACATTGAACCTCACATAAATTTTGATCGATCTCGCTGAGTCATGACATCCAGTCTTAATTAGTATTCAATGAAACACATACATTTAATGAACGGTGAAATGTATTCATCCAGAATATCGGGTGAAGATGAGTTCATCCGTCACAGTGATTGATATAAGACCATACAGAAAACGTGATGTGGATTATATCATCAGAATGATTGACCACAGCCTCATTCATAGACCAAAATACGCTGGACGCTATAACTTGTCGAGTCTCAAAGAATCGAACTTATCAATGAGCGTTACATGGACTGATAAAGTTAGGACGTGAAAAGTAGATGATTATATGAGAAAACGACCACCAAACTCATTTGAAATTGGATGGTAAATGGTTACAGTATTTATTCATTAGTGGAGCAAGACCTTCTGTGAATCGGATGCCAAAAGATTTGTTTCACTACATTTTCTGTTTAGTAAAGTAGTATTGTTTTGTAAAATGAGAATTTCACTCATCTTTATTTTGCACGCACGTGTCAATATGTGTAGATGATTGTCAGTCACATAAACAACAACTTATTATTAGAAAGCGGTATGTTTTAGTCTAAGTAAGATTCATAATACACTGACTATAGAGTATAGATACAATAGAATACCATATTATATGATTAATGAGATAGAATGAGGTGATAGAGGACAACAA
>NW_017386160.1:56060-57942 GCF_000237925.1 Schistosoma mansoni | reverse complement strand
AACGATCGAACCCTCAACGTGCCAAGAGAGAGGCCAGAGGGCTAGTAGTAGGAAGGTTTGTTCCCCAAAGCAGTGTCAAAATATAGTACAGAAATCTCATGTACTTATAGTTTTTTGACTGAGAGTAGATCATCATTTCGACCAACCAATAGACACAAAGGGTCATTTCTTATCCATCCAATGGGGAAGCTACACGTCGACATTCTAGAATATTCCCCTAGCAGTGATTGAATGGAATGTCTTCGGCTCTTTCTGAGCTTCTTAAGGCTTCCTAGAGTTTACCAACAAGCCATCCTTACATAATCATTGAAACCCATACAGCTTCATTGAAACTACTTTGATTGATGTATCTTAATGATTTTACTAAGTACAGATTAGCTAATATTGACAGTTATTGATAAATACACTCTCCCCTAATTACGGACTAATATTCACAATAAACACTTGAAAGCCATCGACTGATACTGCGACGTTGGTCCAATCAGTTAGATGGAACAAGGTTCAATCTAGCGATCCATGAACTGACTCCATTAGCTGACTTCTCTCTATTTAAATAATATTTATAACCTTTAAATGTTTATGTTGACAATAGTACAATCGATCCTACATATTGGTCTGTTTTGCTTCTTTGTCTTAAAGGATTTATCATTGAACAAAAGTGACAGTCTAGTCAAAATACAAATATGTCAACTTTAAGTCAACAACGTAAACTAGTTGAACAATTACGTCAAGAAGCAAATTTAAATCGTCGTCCTGTCTCTGAATGTGTACAAGAAATGATTGTGTATATGGAACAGAATCGTGATAAAGATTGTTTAGTTTCAGGATTTGCTAGTAAGAAAGATAATCCATTCCAAGAAAAAGGTGGATGTGTGGTGATTTAGGCAATTTAGTAAATGAATAATAAAACAAAATAACTTTGAATTAATGTTCAGTCATTCTTATGCTTCTTTTTTCCTTTTCTTGAAAGAAACGAAGTGAGTAAAACTAGTTCAATGTTCAATTAAATTGACTTGTTTCTAAACTTTGATGTTTTGATTTTATCGCTTCAGGTGAGTGTTCACAAGAAGATTTGTTTAATTATGCTCTTATATGAATACTGAGGGTACTCTCATTTCGTCTATCTACTTAGTAATACCTTACTATTTCTGTTGTTGCTATTTATGAATGTAGACACACTCCGCCTGTAGTTCCTCTGGGGGCTACTGCCGGTCTCAAGCCCGGGTAAAGGAGAAGGGTTGGGCATGGGGTTAGCGACCTCATCCCGTAGAAAACCAACTCGCTAAAAAAACGCTAACCAGTAAGTAAGTAACACTTTAATCCAAATAAAAAGCAAATAATAATGAACTTTAGATAACAAACGGATACTTGAGAAGCGAACTTATTGTTGCCTACCCGTGTTCTTCTGACAATGACGTTGATAGACTAATTCGTTCGGAGGAAAATCCAATTACGATTGTCTATTCACCAAAGTTGCAAATCATTTTAATACTGATACTAGTTTGCTGAATAATTGTTAACAGAGATGTGTTCTATTGACGACTTTTGATGATTGTCAAATGACTTTGGGAGTGCAAAACTAATTTTTATTCACTCGGAATGAAGGTGATATGATAGGACTATTCTTTAGACAACTTGAGAAGGGATCGGATTAGGAGTCGTTTTATTTATTTATTTATTTTAACACATAAATATTGGTACAAGGAAGCACCAGTTACATATGCGCCGCACAAATCTCATTTGATTTATGTTAGGGCTGTGATACTGCCCAGGTGCCCAAACCGAAGCAGGTGGTTTTCTTAGGGGACCACACCTAGAGCCTTTGATCTAAAGATCTGATCCAAAAGGCAGTGGAGCATCGTAAGGAGATGCAGTCCCATGG
>NW_017386160.1:43259-55860 GCF_000237925.1 Schistosoma mansoni | reverse complement strand
GAAGGGTTAGTTGTGGAGATAAGAGAGTTATTAGGAGGTGTAGGAAGGATTTGAATGTGACCAACTTGGTCTCGTGTGCAGTTACGGGTATGAGGGCTAATATCACTTCCCGGTTGCCCACACCGTGGAAGGGTATTTCTTGAGGGACCTGAAAAGGAAGTTGCATTAGTGCTGGTCTTAACGACCTGGGAGGGTGACCGCAGTGCTCAAGGGACAACTGCTTGACACCGGTCACGCATGGCCTTCTTGTGGGGGATTTTTGACGTGTTAGCTCCGTTCTTCAAAGGACCTTACCGCCGGAGACGGAAATCCGTGGGATAAGGAGAGGTGTGCATTTTTAGGATCAGCCTTTTCTAACCCCACCCCTCCTTGTGGGGAGGCAGCGTCGCTGTTATGCTGGTTGTCTGAAGGAAACACCTTACTGCTGTCACACCTCTGTATAGTCGGCAGTACGACTTCATCTTCGGATCTTGGGATTGCTGCTTTTAGTCTTACAGCTCTTCAACCGACCTGCCTGGCATGGTAGGACCTTGAGGAACGATTATTCCAACCAGTATAGGTCGATTGGTTCAGCACGATAGACAAGCCCGTCTACCACGTCAGGGTAGCAGCAACGGTCGGGAACGAGAGTTAATATAAAGAAAACAACAATTTACCAAAGTGTCACACATCAAGAAAGAATAAAACTTGCAAACTTACTTCTCTGTAACATTAAACATCATATGATTTTGTAAATAATCAGATAATAAATTTCCTCTTTTACCATGTTGACTTTGAAGTTTGGATTCAGTGAGGGCAAGAATTTCCGCTGGTTTTAATGTTGAAATTTTTCGTTCATTCACTCTTAACGGATCGAAACTAATCACATTGCGCATAATAAATGATCTCTGATCCTCAGATATACTGATCAGTTGGCCTAAATGAACGAGTATACCATTTTTATGCGTTACAACTCGAATAAATGGACATGATTTATTTTCTTGACTATCATTCATTGAATTTTTTGTATCTGAACTGAATATACTGGCGGCCATTTGCGAAATACTCACACATCTTGATGATAGTCCAGTATAACCTGAGATAAGTGATGTATCTGTTAGATCTTCAGTCTGAGTAGCTTTATTATCTTTGTGTATCGAATGAATTGGCAGTTTCAAAGCATATAAAGACATGACCAGTTTTAGAATTTCTTGGGATAGATTCATTCCGATAGGCAGAGAATTCAGTGACTGCTCATCTATCATAGTGATTTGGTGTTGTTGGTTTCTAGTATTTACCACGTTGTTGATTGATTTTTGGATAGTCTGTGTCTCATCAATAGATGCTGTGAAGATTTCATTCATCTATTAGAAGGAAAAGAGTTATGCAAATCCCCAATGAATATAATCACGTGTTTTGACGAAGTACATTAACAACAATCTACAAGAGAATTGAATTCCTTGTGAGATTGGTCAGCGAATCCCTATAACTCACATTATTCGTTAGCACAGATCATTTATGACAACTATGCTTGTACTAATGAGTGACTATACGAAGTACTTCTGGAAGGCACAGTTAAACAACAATGAATGAAATTGATATTCGTTGAAGTATTCAAACCAGGGTTATCCAGTGTCATAACCGTGGGGAAACTGTCAAGTAATTATTTAAGCTTAGATAGACCTGTTGCAGATTAGAGTTATTCAAATATATTGATCGAAGTGTACAAGTGAAAAACGGTGTTATGGTATAAGCGGGGTAAACAGATTTGTATATATCGTAATAAGTCAGTCATACAATTCCGAATTCAAATATAGTTTAAATAGAGCTTATAAACGAGGGTTAATTAAGGTTCAACTGTGCATCAGGATCGTATGCAAAATCAATATGAGAACAAAAGTATTGTGAACGAGAACTTGAGGAATTCTAATCTGAAAGTCAAGGATCCTAATAATTTATACTTAGTATTAGTCACTGATTGACCTAACCTTGGGCACCACTATGAATTAGGGAAGACTAGACACTAATATCTTCATGAGTTGAGACTTCTACCCAGTTTACAATTTATGACCTTACCAGAGATCGAACCCAAGTTCTTCAAGTCGCGGAGCGAACTTGAAGCTGTCAGTAAGTATTGCTAAGCAATTCTATACTGAGGAGAAACATCTGTTCAATACTTTCTGGTCTCTAACAAAATCCCAAACAACATCGATAAGTGATGAATAAACTTTATGAATCCCTTACAACTAATTTTAATGATTGTGAAATTACAATAGTCAGCTATCATTTTCCAGGTTTTCATTTCCCACTGACAAAATTCATCTACATACCTTATCACTTCACCTATGAATCATATTACCATGTCAACACTTGAAGTCAATTCAGAAATAAGATTATAACAGAATATAAATCATTAAACAAAAACTCAATAAAATAAGAAATTTTAATAGTTGAGATCATGAATCAATTGAAGGTAGACCACCATGGAAAACCTGAAAGCACTGGACGGCCGTTTCGTTCTATTATGGGACTCCTCAGTGGCAGTGCGCATCCACGACCCCAACTCGCAAGATCCGAACCCAGGATCTACCAGTCACGTGCGCGAGCGCTTAACCACTAGACCACTGATCTGACTGGCATCCAATGGTGTTCATGTTTAATATCAACCAAACCACAAAATTGAGTGACACATCCACCTATGTCTTCAGTGAGTTACTATCTCACAACACACCTGGTTAAACTCCGCTGGTCACTGCTTCTCACTAGAACTCTTGAAGCCAGTCACTAGTAGGCATATGTTGATTCATATCAGATGGGGTTTTTCATGGTGGTCTAGCTTCAATTGATTCATGATCTCCTTTCTGAAAATAAGAAATCACTCACTTTGATTGTTTCATTAAAAGTTATTCTTATTTTGAATCTAAGAGATGTACACTGAGAGACACTCGAATAACAGAATTTATGTAATTTCCCTTGTAAGATAAACTAAATGTAAATGTAATGTCATATAACTATTATATAATAAATCATTGAATAGGATTCATTTATAAGATATGATCTTTGACCCCTTTTTTTGAAGTAATCAATAATTGGATCGATAAAAATGGATCCAAGTAATTATCAATCAACTGAATAAAACTTATTCATGATCAAATTGAATTGAATCAATATGAATGCAAGAGTTATTTTGAGGGGAAAACAATGTACAAAATAATTATAAGCAAAGATGGATAGTGGCTAGTAGTGGAATCCAGTTTGACGCACGTTTCGTCCCATTGTAGGACTCCTCAGTATCAGTGCGCATCCATAATCTCGCGTGCGAGACCTTCAAGATGGGATAATGGGTGCGCACTGCTGAAAAGTCCCACAATTGGACGAAATGGCCGTCCAGTGCTTTTAGGTTTTCCATCGTGATCTAGCTTCAACTGACTCATGATTTCAATTATAGAAGAATAAACTGTGAAATAAGTTACGTAATACAGAATATTGATCGATAGAACAAATGAAGAAATAATCTTAAGCAATTAAAAGTGATTACATAATTGTAAGGAACAAAATGCAAGTTGAATTGTCATTAAGGTTCATTTGATTGAACTTGTATCTATCATCAAAGTAACAATAAAGATCATGTACAAATAATTCATAAATGAGGGCATGAATTCTTGCATAAAGGTTCTGCTGACTGTATATATGACAGTTTAAAAGAAAAAATTATATTCATATGATTACTTTATAAGCTACTTATAAAGTTGGAGAGATATCGAATTCTACGAACCTTCAGTATTCACATTTGATGCACAATATTCAAAAATGTAATGTATACTACTTATTTCGATAGATATAAGTAGTATGTGACAACAATTGGAAGTGAAATGTCTACAAACTGAAAGTTAAAAGGAATGAAATGAAGAGAATTGGGAAGAAAACTGAAAGTAATCAAGATAACAACAGAAATGAAAGAACAATCAAGCTTATAAAAGAAAAATCAAAGAAGATGCTCAAATAATGTATGATTTTCATATTTTAATAAATTACTATGTGATTGGTAGGCAGAGATGAATAGTGGCTAACAGTGCAATCCAGTTTGATGCGCTTTTCGTCCTAATGGGGATGTACCAGCATGTACCAGCATCTCAGAGTTGATGTTCACTCTGTGACTCGAACCCAGTACCTTTCGCTTCAAACGCCATCATGTTATCCACTCGGCCACTGAGTCCTGATAGCCACTTGAATTAAGGCTATATCGAGGCATTACGCACAGTATACACATATGCCAATTAGAGACTGACCAGTTGCAGTCCTAACACATCGATGGGAAGATTCAAACAAACAATACTAAATGAATTTGCTATGTGATTGTGCATTAAGCAATAAATTGGTCTTCCTCACTTGACTTCGTTGCTCGTTTCGACACAGCTGTCAAATAATAAAGAGATTTTAATCACCAGGTAATTCTCAATTTCATATGAATGAAGAATATACTTTTCAATGAAATCTCTTCAGTTTCTACAATCATCTTATCTAAATGAATCATTCAAAAAGTTGATCAGATATAAGTCAAAATGAATCGTTTACAAACAACAGTATGTAACCGTTCATCAATTGTCTTCAGTGAGTTCCTATCACACAACAGACGTGGTTTGAACTCCACTGGTCACTGCTTCTCACTAAAACTCCTGAATTTACCTCTCGGATGCCGGCTCAATGGTCTATCGGTTAAGTGCTCTGGCGCAAGACTGATAGGTCCTGGTTTCAAATCTTGCAAGGCGGGATAATGGATGCACACTGCTGAGGAGTCCCACAATAAGGCGAAACGGCCGTCCAGTGCTTTTAGGTTTTCCATGGTGGTCTAGCTTTAACTGACTCATGATCTCAACTATAAAATTACTAAGATCTCCACAAAAACCCCTTCTAATAATAATGCATTTTTATTCTGAATAGTGTTCTTATAAAACATAAACTTGGGTTGGAATCTGTTCACTGTTAATTTACGCACTACAATTCTTTAGATTGATTATCCCTTGAACTATAAATGTACACTCATTAAGTCTGGGCTTGACCATTTATGGAGGAGTAAATCTCAACTGAATTTAATCGTTTCCTCAAAACATGAAATAGACTACCTTTCACATTCACTGTTACAATCCAATATGAGGAAGACCCTAGTTACAGTATTCATAGTTCCATATAGAAAGGGATAGGTCACGTCTTCTTTTAAGTAAATTTTCGAGACTCTGTAACCGATTGATGCATTCTGTCTTTGAAATAAAATTACATTTTTTTTCATTTGTTCGCTACATTAATTGTTACCTGTACTCCTAAATGGCCTTGAAATTACATGTAGCCATGACTACATGCCAATTCACCAATGAAATTATAGGGTTATTAAATTTTCAGATTATTGTTTTTAATGAGTATAATTACCTTCGTCAGCTGCTTTACACCGAAACTACTTTGGTTTATTCAACTAATTTTAAAAAAATCTATCCAAAGCTATAGGTGATAAAAGAGCTTATTAACTATATTATGGCAAATCTATTGGAGTCATTTTTATGGTTAGCGTCTTGACAAATGTCAAGATAGTTCTACTGTACGGGGCGGAGACGTGGAGAACTATGAAAGCCATCATCCAGAAGATACAGGTGTTTATTAACAGTTGTCTATGCAAAATACTTCGGATCCGTTGACCAGACACTATCAGCAACAAGTTACTGTGAGAGACAACTAACCAGATTCCAGAGGAGGAAGAAATCAGGAAGAAGCGATGGAAGTAGATAGGATACACCTTGAGGAAGTCACCCAACTGCGTCACAAGACAAGCCCTCACATGAAATCCTGAAGGCCAAAGTAGAAGAGGAAGACCAGAGAATACATTAAGCCGAGAAAAGGAGACAGATATGAGAAGAATGAACAGAAGTTGGATAGAACTAGAAAGGAAGGCCCAGGACAGAGTGTGTTGGATAAAGCTGATTGGCGGCTTATGCTCCATTGGGAGTAACAGGCGTAAGTAAGTAAGTAAGTAAGTATCGCAGTCATGTTTACTCCTTTTATTCTGTGCTCTCTGTTTCGTTTTTCCCGATTG
Source organism: Schistosoma mansoni (assembly GCF_000237925.1). Taxonomy (NCBI): domain Eukaryota; kingdom Metazoa; phylum Platyhelminthes; class Trematoda; order Strigeidida; family Schistosomatidae; genus Schistosoma; species Schistosoma mansoni. The sequence goes on along the minus strand of NW_017386160.1, from coordinate 49,799 downwards.
TAAATGTCTATATTTACTATGTAATGCTATTGAAATTAACCCTATTCATTTATCGACAGGAATTTCTAGCCCCCCCCCCAACTTGACATATTTAGACACACACAAGTTCAGACACTACATCAATAGGGGGACATAAAATTAACCAGATGACTTAGGCTATTCTAAGAAGCACTAGTTTCAATTATAGCAAACGAGATTACAGATAAAAAAATAATTCGAGACAAAATGGTTGATTCACAGAACATAAGGTATTATTTCAGAAGGTCAAGATCGAAGGAGTGACAAAGAGTGGATCTGACAGCTTACTGATCACATTAGCGTGTCTTTAGATACTAGTTATGATAATCTAAAGTTGTCAATATGACCCACATGAACAGTCAGTGATTTCATGGACTAATGCTGTGTCTCGGTTTGATTACTCTTAGTGGCATTCCTATGTGTTCATGCCCGAACACCATCACCAAAGAAAACTATATCATTCTTGTAGTCAAAGGTGAGAAATGAATCCTCTGGTAGCAGATAACGCTCTAAAAGTTGGAAGAGGATTTTCAGATGGTGGTTGGAGGTGGTCAACAGGAAACTCTGGACTCGGGCTTCGTGCTACTTGGCACTCGTCAGTATGGATTCGATCACGTGTCACTCAGCTTCACAGTCAGCGACGCCACCACTGAGCTATTTGGGCCGCAAACGACCTGCTGTAGGACTGAGATGTAGTCACAATTGATTGATCACTGGATGGTGATCGATAGCATTCGATCACCACTAAGAAGTACTTGACACGCATGACATTGATCACCACTCAGTGATCAATCAATTGTGAGTAGAGGATTTTATTTTTCAAAGAACGTCTGTAAAGAGGTTAAATAAAATAGGGTAAATCAACAGCCTCAATAAACACAGGTTGATGTTATTAGTTTCAATGACATTTCGTCGTAAACTCTTATATGACCAATATTGTTCAAGTACAAAGCCTTAACGAGGTATACACATTTCTTTGGTAAACCCTGTTACAAAACCTCTATCAAAGAAGACGAACTTTATCTTAGGGTCAAGACATAAAACTATTATAGCACATCGGTAGGATCAATATTAGTAAGTATTTGACTTATCCCGTTGTCTATACAGAGGACCAGATATTGATCAATCATTGAGGAGTTGTATATCTTATACCCTAACATAGCTGTAACGTTACACGTTGCTAATGCAGTAGACTAATTAAAATTCAGTTATCAATATTGATAAGAGGACTGTTCAAGTATGACTGAAAAATCATGCCCATTTCATAACCCAGTAGCAAACTGGACTCAGCTACTCAATGAATATCACTTTAGGTATTCTCAGCAAAAGGTACTGGGTTGAAGTCTCTGTGAAAATACCAACATAGGCACAAATACATCTAGCTGATGAGTTCGGAATAGGATGAAACATGAATCTTACATTATGGTTTGATTACTCTTAAACCATATAACAATCACAACCTCGAAATCTACATTTCATTTCACTCAATTCACTGAAACCATGAAGTAATCAACCAATTAATACCTGGAAGCTCTGGATGCCCATTTCATCTTATCATAAGACTCCTTAGAAGTGTACATCCATGATCTCTCATATGGGACACTTCAACCTAGGACCTTCAGTTTCACATGCAAATACTTAACCTGTAGACTACTAACCTGGAATCTATCGGTATTAATCAAATTCAATCATCAACAAAGTTACATTCCAGTTTAATCCCTTTGTGCTTCCTTTCAACCCAATTCTACTACTACTTCATCCTCTTCACCAATTCCCGATCCCCATCATCACAAATAAAACAGAAAGATCAATCAATTTGAATATATCAATGTGTATTGGTGTGTAGTTTGTAAATGATTCATGTAAAGAAATACTTTGAAGATATAAATCATTATGGTTCATCATTTTAATTTGCTTTGACTGGTGGAATTTCATCGAGATCATTCCAGTTTGTATTCAAAATATACGTGAACTGTTCATTCTACGATTATAATATAAAAATGAATAAATATATTAAAAAAACATGGTATCAAAGGTATAAGAATATTGATTATTATCAGAATGAGGATTTGTGAGAATCGATCTAAGCTAGACAACCATTGAAGCATTGGACTGCCGTTTCATTCTAGCATGAGACTCGTCAGCAGTGAGCATCAACGATCCCTTACGGGGTAATCAAACTCAGAACCTTCTTTCTCGCGTTTAATCTCTAGATCATTGAGCCTGCGTCTAACGGTGTTGAATTATAACTCTTCATCCATTGTCTGGGATGGATATTTGTCTCCACCTGACACGAACTGAAATCCACTGGTCACGACATCTTACTAGAACTCCATAAAATTCATCTTGAAGCTAGTCACTAGTATGCAAGATCATGGATTCAACTATTAAAATATTAATTATGTTATATAATATTAATCAGTTTTAAAATTTATTTAAATGAGGAAAGTCAATCAACTGTAAGGATTTTATAATGTCGTGTTCAATAACACTCGTTAGTCAGAAGGGGTTTTGTGGAGATTTTAGGACTTTTCATATTTGAAATCTTGAGTCAATTGAAGCTAGACCACCATGGAAAACCTGGAAGCACTAGACTGCCGTTTCGTCCTATTCTGGGACTCCCCAGCAGTGCTCATCCACGATCCCGCACTCGCGAGATTCGAACTCAGGACCTACCAGTGAACGATTGCTCAAACATCGTGGATTGGTTGAAGTTAGACAATGACACCGTTGGATGCCGACCGGCTCAGTGGTCTAGTGGTTAAACACTGGCACGCGAGGCTGATAGGTCCTGAGTTCGGATCTCGCGAGGCGGGATCATGGATGCACACTCTTGAGGACTCCCAGACAAGGACGAAACGGCCGTCGAGTGATTCCAGGTTACCATGGTGGTCTAATTTCAATCGACTCATGATTTCAACTATGAAAAATCACTAACTTTGTTGCGAAGTGATGAAACACATAACATTTTAGGGAATAGAGAAGGATCATTTGTTTCAGCACTATGGCTACATTTTGGTGATGAGCTCCAACATAACTTATGTCTTTGAGATTACTGGTAATAGCCTTCGACTGTCTAACGTCAAAATAAATTTTAAGTTAGACATAGATAATGGCTGTTATAACTAACAGAAAATATGACCACAAGTAACAATATCTTGAAACTAATCTTTCTGTAAATCGTTACTCCATTTATTACTAGACTGTTGCTAACTCCTATTTCTTTCGATTCGTAGACAGTTTCATCAGATATCTTGGTTACAAGTAAGAGTAATTTTATTTATAACAGACTTCACTACATTCAACAGAGTGGCTAAATCTAGGACTTCATTTCGCAGACTTTGGTCTTAGTATGCTCCAGCGTCAGAAAAAAGTAGAGTCTTGAACATCTACTGCTCCAACCAAATCAGTCCAATTAGCTCGTCACATGAGATAATAATGATCATTTCATCCAACTTTTTACTGCGGTTGAATCATTTGATTTCCTATAGTTGTGATGATCTGGAATGCTATAGCATTTATGGTGGGATCAAATCCAGGATCCGCAGGTTACACTATGACTTCGACATTGTTGTTCGAGTGATTAGCATGTTTTAATTTAGTTTATCGTTCCCAAATATTTCTGGGGTATTGAAATCGATAAGTTGTAAATATTTATGCAGCACAAGAGTTTTTTTAGACGTAATATCGATTCTGATGTTGGTTTGTTCTCTGAGCTGGATGGTTTGGTCGTGGAGCTTTCATCGTCCTTCTGAATGACATCATCAGCACAAATTTCGGGTAGAAGTACCCGAAGCATCCACCTGAGCTACAAATCTTCTCCACCATCTCAAAAGTAATATCGATTCATTTGAAAGTTTGATTTATTTAAAATCGATGCTTTCAATTTATTTCCTCCCGAAAAACAATATCGATTTTTTTTTGGGTGACAATAATCAAGATCATGTTAATGATTGTGATCACTGATCATTGATGAAATCCTTTATAAAACAAATCAGTTATGAACAGATAAAATATCAGAAAATTTTAAGCAAATTAATTTCAGAGGGAGTTTTGTGGAGATTTCAGAATTTTTCATAGTTGAAATCATGAGTCATCCACGATCCCGCGCACTGCTGAGGAGTCCTATAATTGTACAAAATGGCCGTCCAGTGCTTCCAGGTTTTCCATGGTGGTCTAGCTTCAATTGACTCATGAATTCAACTACAAATTAATTTTATAAAAAGTACTTGAATTCACGATTAATTATCATGATAGACGTTTGACAAATGTTCACAGGAAGGATATGCATAACTCATGTTTTATAACAGGAAAAATGCTCTGATAAGGCCGATGGTCAGGAAAGTCCGACCTTCCTCTCGAAATGTTGTTATATGGTTTCGTGTATAAAGACACTGTCAGGAAAGTCCTACTCATTGCCTTTTAAAGGCAATGGTGTTGTCTTTTTGCTACAGTATATTTTGTAATTCCATATGTATAAAATATCATCTTCGTTTCCTCTTGACCTCATTCTTTATCAGTTCAAGTCTAGTGAAATGCAATAGTTTAAGGAATATTAAACAAGTGCAAAAGTAACACTCAATTACTAAGGTACTGGGTTCGAGTCCCAGAGTGAACATCAACTCTGAGATGAAGGTACATCCAACTGACGAGTCCCAAATAGGACGAAGTGTCGCGCGTCAAACTGGATTCCACTGCTAGCCACTATCCATCCTTGCTTACTAGGTAGATAGTTTTGTTGTTTTCAGCTTTGTTCAACGCTGAGTTCATTTGTAAGAACTACTTACACTAAGTGTCAGTTCAATCAGAATACAAGAAAAACTACTTACCCTTAACTGACCAATTTTTAAATGTTCTCCATCAGATATTGTTACTCCAGCAACTAAATCAACCAAATCGATGGTATTTGGTAAATTGACACATGCATTCTTAATTTTTTGTAAACGTATTACATCAGGTGTAATTGTGGTATTCGTTAATTCGAAACTACAATTTGTTGTTCTCATTTTATTTGAAGACTATAGTTAGAAAGAATTCATGAGTAAAAGTTATTGTAACCAATTGAGTAAGTTAAAAACTAACGACAGAATGAAAAACATTTAAGCACCTACACACTCTGTAGTTCTTAATTAATAACCTGATTGGTGAGTATTAATCAGTAAAGTAGAACAGTGACCTGAATAAGCAAAGATGGATAAGATCTAGCAGTGGAATACAGGACGCGCGTTTCGTCCTGTTTGGGACTCGTCAGCTGGATGTACCTGCACTCTGGGACTTGCACCCAGTACCGTTCGCTTCAAACACCATCGCGTTATCCACTCAGCTACTGAGTCCTGATAGCCACCTGCTTGTGCAATGAGGTGAAGTTATATTCACTTGGTGTTGTTTACTTGTATCTTTCCATTGTTATTTAGGACTGTAATTGATCAGTCTCTTGTTGGCTTATGTACATCCTGTGCGGATTAACTCGATATTGCCTGAAGTCATAAGCTTTGTTCAATTTAGTGCTTGCTTAATTTTTCCTTATGAATTTTAATTAAAAACAATCCAGATCTATTCACATTTCACAGTAATAACGTAAATAACATTTCTTCAGTTTGTGTTGTCTATTTGATTCTATGGATTAAATCATATTTTGGTCATATCTGTCTACCAGTATAACTTTCGAAGGTTTATATCTCAATTGGATCCATATGACTCTATCATCATTACACACTGGATTTATTTATTTATTTAAACACATAAATATTGGTACAAGGAAGCACCAGATATATATGCGCCGCACAAATCTTACTCGATTCGTGTGAGGGCTGTGATACTGCCCAGGTGCCCAAACTGAAAAAGATGGTTTTATTAGGGGATCACACCCGAAGCCTGTGACCTAAAGATCTGATCCACAGGACAGTGGAGCATCGTGAGGAGATACAGTCCCATGATAGCCAGTGATCAACGATTGATTCATACACCACTTGTTCCCTCAGGATACTGGAGAGCCCATGTGCACCATTGGTTCGGACTCAGTTTTCCAAATTCCCTTAGGTGAACTTTCCATGTCCACCAACCCAGTTAAAGCGCCGGACATTTGCTTTTCTTCCTCTCAATTTCGTAAACAACACCCGTGGTGTGAGAAGGCAGTGACTAAGACTTCCCTGGTAGAGGCTATATACATGTGGCTATGTGAGAGTATTTCGAGAGGGAGAGCGGACTGTCCTCACTCTCGGGCGTACCAGAACATTTGGAGGCTATCTCACTGGATTACATGAAAGTATCTAGTGATTATGGATTGTTTATTGATAAGATTTCATTCGAATATTAAGTCGATTACTGTTCAAACAGATCATTAGTAATTTCCTTAATTGTAATATTGGTCAATGTAGGTACAAGCCACAGAAAGAGAATCAAGTTTTACCATTTCATATTCACTTTACTGATAACATTGTTTAATATTTCCATGTTCGAATTGAAACGAACTGAAGAGAAGATAAAGTGGAACATTAATGTCACCCTTCAAAGGAAACTCTA
>NW_017386160.1:8568-43059 GCF_000237925.1 Schistosoma mansoni | reverse complement strand
GGTTAAGTGCTCTGGCGCGAGACTGGTAGGTCCTGGGTTCGAATCCCACGTGGCGGGATCGTGGATGCGCACTGCTAAGTAGTCCCACAGTAGGACGAAACGTCCGTCCAGTGCTTCCAGGTTTTCCACGGTAATCTAGATTCAATTGACTCATGGCCTTAACTATATAACAAAAATCATCTAGAAAAAAGGTAAAGCTTTTCACAATAAACAGTTTCATCAATAACAAAGTATGTATATTGAAACTAAAGATTTTATCAGTGCTATCTGACATAAATAAACGAAAGTATAATACATTTTTGTATATTAATACACCCAACATTAAAATACCATAAAAATGAGCAAGGTAAACCATAAATTTCAAACTTTCAAAGGATGTTATTGTTTTGAGAACATATAATGAGTACGTCAAGTGAGACGGTCAGTAAGTCAGCTACAACGTAGGACCAGGAACATTTATACATCGGTCCAAGTTGACATACCTCGTTAGCACAACAAGATGAACACCGGATTCATAGAAGTAGTTAATTTAGCGGTGGTAGTATATAAAAGATAGGTTGTATATAAGGATATAGTATAGGAAGGAAGACAAATATGAATCAATTTTAATCTCAAGATTTAGGGGAAGATAAAGAGTGTATACACATGTGCCATTGTGATCGATTCTGAGCCATGCCACACATAGTCTCCGACCTTTGGTTACGATAGTCATGCGGACCCCAACCAAGTAGTCTATATCTACCAACATTGCTTAGTCTAGAAGTTGGTGATCAGACACATATATGCATCGATCCAAGTTGCCACACCTCATTCAACAAAACAATCATTGAACATCAGGGATTACTGGTTTTATGAATAAATAATTCGTCCTATCTATTACCTGGTCCTACGTTGTATCTGACTGACTGACTTTTGTTGAATTAATATTGTTAGATTTTTAAACAATTTGATTTACCCTTGTTTAAATTGTTTTTCAGTTTTTTAGGCTTCTTCTTTTGAATTGATATTTGATGGGGTTTTTCACTATGGAACTTGTCAGTGGTATGTTCCTTACGAATGGCTTTATTTTCACTAACATCTTCATTTCTGAAAATAATAAAATAGAATATATAAAATGGAACGTTTTAAGCCGTTATTATCGATCGAGTGAGTGGCCAGTCTATATATGACGTGATGATTCCCGCCAATGAGAGAGAAATGAATTTATTGATCGCTCAATGATACATAATATCCGCATGAGCAGTCTTGAGTACTTATCAGTCCTGCTTTTCTGTCAGTTAAGTCCAGAACATCAACAACAGCCTCTGCAATATGAATCATTATTCTCAAACATACTGGGTTTATATACCAAACAAATTGACCACATCGTACCATAAAATAGGAAATAACATTTCTACAGGATTTAGCCAAATGTGGCTGTGAATGGGGAGGAACAGTAATCAATAGACTGGGTATAATTCAGGAATGGTAAATCATATAATAATAATGTATAGGTCAAGATAAAACTCATAATAAGAAGGACACGAATATGAATAGTTTAGTTACTTAACAATTATACAATAGGAAATATACATATAATATTGGTCCATAAATAGTTCTCAAAAGTTACCATTCATAATTCTCTTCGGGATATAACCTTAGCCTTAAATTTACTTGTTTTAATTATATAAATGATTCTTTTTGAACATTAAAACACCCAACAGATCTACAATCATTTCTGTGTGACATCGGCAATTCAACAGTATTGAGGAGTTCTAAATAAGAACAAGGCATTTGTCTAATGTAACTGCATTCATCCACTTAATGAGATATGATAAGTAAAATGTTGTGATTTCAAATCTCAACAGTATTAATGAAATCATCAATATTTTGCAACAAATAAAAGTAAAGGACCATTAGTTACTCTTTGACATTGGTCTTCATCTATAAATAAATAACTTGAAATCATGCTACTTCAGTCAAATAATCTGTGAATGTTTCGATTACGTAATGCATGTTTACACATATTTTAATATGATTTTCTCTTTTGAAATCTAACCGGTTATAACTTTCATTTCGGGTCTGAACGTCTAGGTTTAATTCAGTTATTTGCTCACTCCATTATTCTATCTAATCGACTGATCCGTTACAGAAAATTTAAACATGTTGAATAATAGGGTTACTTTATGTTATATTACTTTTCACAACTGTAAACTGTAGAACTGTATTACTGTTGAGGGCAACACCATTAGAACCAGCCTCAAACCGATAGGAATATTGTTGGATAATCTGATGCTATCACGTAATTCTTAACCAAGTCATATTCTTTGCTGATTTATCAGAAAATTTACCGGTGTCAGAATAGTATTACGAGGGCTAGCAGTTCCCAAATATCAAGTTACATGAGAACTCGAAATCAATGTCCAAATTAGTGGTTTCGCAAAACATCAACCCTTGTCACCATGAATGTGACCAATCTCATATTTAACCCAAAAATCATAGTCTTTCGCTTTGTTTGTCTTTGAGTTACTTCGTTAGAAAACACGTTTATACGATTATCGTTCAGTCTTGTCGTATAGAGCACATCTTTAGTATGAAATCCAACCAAACTACAAACAGATTTAGACTGGAACACCCAGACTTATCGAAGCCTTGACTATCAGACTATCTCAATTATAAATACCTTCATTATGAACAGTGACGAACTTTCCTCATCAATAAATGTAGATTTATTTTGTATATTTGATGAGATTTAACCTCAAACTGTGTTTTATTGCCTAATTCTTTAGTTTCTAGAGTTAACAGTTAGATCTCTATTGTTAATATTTTACTTTTTGCACCGTGCTAGTAAGCAATTTTGGTCCAAACAGGCCGGCTTAAAACATGTAAATCAAAGTAAAGTAGACCATGAAAGACTATTCACCAAGTTTTCATGAATATACCTCAAGCACTACTAAAGCAAGCAAATGCATCCTTTCTTTTGCAGTAGGAAGCTCCCTTCTTAAGAAAAATATTTTCAGAGTAGTGTAGTCTTGGTTTCAAAAGCAACCATTTGTTAACGATCATTTGTCCGATCTAACTAAAGTCATGTAAATGGCCACTGAATTAACATTATGTTAATGATAAAAAATACGCTCCTCAAATCAAAGACAGAAGCACCTACTTATGGATGAAACTATTCTGAAGCTTTGGTAAAACTTGATGATTCTTTTGAGGTTGTTCACTGTCTGAGATCTTTGCATAATAAGTCTTGGAAATCGCTCCTTGAGCCCATGAATCTATTCTACTTGATTCAGCAACTAACAAACAAAGTCCAGGTATAAAAACCAGTACGTACGTTCATCTTCAAACCACTCTGGGTTAAGATTAATATTAGGCTCTCCTTGATCGCAGGACATGAATTCTAACTATGTTCTGTAATATACAAAATTGTATGGCGCTAGTTACGTCAATGTATTGCATGAGGCACAGAGATGCTTGATAAACTGTGAATGGTATTAACTGATTATTTAAGTATATCTGGTATATGGCACTGAGTGATTCATCAACTATATCTTTGACAATATCATAACATGTCTTTTCTGCCAAATCATCTTCAATCAATTCGTTCCTTAACAGATAACAGATAATTTCATGCAAACCATTCGGATTCCGAAGCTTTCCCAGGGATCACATCTTGAACGATTAAAGATGTATTGATATTCTTCCCCTTTTCCGCCTTACTCCGACTTGTGTTTTTCGACATGCAATTTGAATTTTCATCACTCTGTTTATATGGTGCTCATTGGAAAATTGTGAATTAAAACACACCCGATATAGAAAAATTTTGTGTCTGCCTGACATCAACCAACTGGCTTCTTTGCACTCACTTCATGTTGACTTAGTTATTTTCATGTCCTCATTAAAGTTTTATCGAAGACAGATTAGCCACTGAACTTCATTCATCCAACTCATTTTGTTAGTTCAAATGGTTCAAATGGTTGAGGACGGAATAGAAGAAGCTTTCGCTTAACGGAGCTTCCGTGTCTAGTAGCAGTGGATCACCAATACCTCCAGGTAAGAACCTAGGTATATGAACGATAATAGAGGAAAAAAAGAATTTGGTAAATCATAATAATATGTTATCCTTAGTCCTTAAGAATAAGTCAAGTTTCCTCTTAAAGGACTCCTGGGAGGTCGCTTGGACTAGCTCAGTCGGCAGCGAGTTCCAGCACTTGACAACTCTAACGGAGTAGAAGTTGTGTCTGCACTCTGTTCTGCTATGTAGGGTCTCCAATTTCTGGGTGTTACCTCTTAGGTTAGTGTTGTGACTAAGCTTAAGAAGATGTTTAAGGGGATGACCAGAAGTGTTAAGGATACTGTAAGCCGTAAGAAGGTCACCTCTAAGACGCCTATACTGTAACGGGTAAAGGTTAAGTAATTGGGGCGCTCTTCGTAAGCTTTGAATTTGAGTCCTCGAACTGACTTCGTGGCTCGCCGTTGGATACGTTTCAGTGTCCTTATCCTTTTGGAGGGAGGGAGGAAATACTATGTTTCCGTACTCTAAGTGGGGACGAATAAAACTGTCGAAGATTATATGGAAGGTTCTACCGTCAAACTGGTCAAAAATGCGCTTCAATGTTACCGGTGCAAGGTTTGCTTGAGAGGCCGTCGAATACTAGGGATTCCATAATTTTTGAAGGTATGGAGAGAAGGGCCACTGGTCTGTAGTTTGAGGGTTCACTGCGTCGACCTCCTTTGAAAATTGGTGTGATGTGGGCCAGCTTCCATATTTCCGGTAGTTTGCCTCTGCTTAGCGAGTGTGCAAACATCACGCTAAGTGGTGTCGCCAGGATTGAAGCTGCTTCCCTCAATACAGCGGAATGAACCATGTCCGGACCAGAAGAAGTGTCTTTTCTTAGGTTCTGCAGTTTACGGAGCACCAGGTCAGCACTCAGGTCCACTTCGGAAAGTCCTGTAGAGGTGCAGGTGAAGCTTTCGTCAGTATGGTCTATGTGGGTCAGCTGGAATGTCCGGGAGTATTGTTCAGCCAAAAGGTTAGCGGCATCACTGTCGTTGTTGGTCGGGCCATTAGGACTAAGCATTTGGGAAACTGCAGTTTTGCCTTGTCAAAGAGAAGCTGCATAACTGAACAAGCTTTTCGGATTGGAGACGAATCTATCGATAAGCTTGGTGTGGAACTGAAGCCTGTCTTCTCTTATTGCCTTTATGCATATGTTCCTTATATGTTTGTATTGCCTGTACGCGCCGTTGTTATCAGTTTGTTTATATTCAGCCCAACAGTGCCTTTTGCGGCTTAGCAAACGACGAGTGCGGTTCTTGATGATTGCAGGTTGCTTGTAGCTTTTTGGGACCATTTTAGGAACTGAATGCTCAGTATCACATAAGATCGTGTGCAGTAAAAAATCTCAATGAGCATCCACTTCAATTTGAGGGTGAACATCCCAATCCACCTGTTGTAGATAGTCCTGTAAAGCTAACACATTCAACCGTTTGAAGTTCCAGCGCTTGTTGCTAGTAGGATATCGTAGCTCCGTTTTGCTGACAAAGCTGAATGATAAGATGGCGTGGTCACTTTTCCCCAGGGGAGCCACGATTGAGAGGTCGTCAACTAGGAATTCTTCATTTTCGAATACCCAGTCTAAGCGTAACGGCGTCTGACTATTTCTCCAACGGGTTGCCGACTTCACATTTTCAAATAATCCCAGGTCGCCGATAAGGTTGAAGAACAGAGCTTCAGTAGAGTTGGCACCACCAATGTATGTATGTTCCACGAAGTTGATTCTAGGGAGATTGGAATCCCCTAGAATCAGGATATGAGAGAATCCGAGACGCGTAGAGCGAGTTAATCCTTCTAGCAGACGTTTGTCATATTCGATGTCGGCAGTGGGCTTCCTGTAAACGACCCCAACTAGGCACCTCGAGGTGGTAGATAATCTTACTGAGCACCATACTGACTCGTCAAGATTGTGAAACTCTTGGTTGTGAAGTTGGTGCGCATCCAGGCATGACCGTATGTATAGTGCTACCTCACCCCCCATTCCTGTTTTTCTGTCGTTGCGAAATAAAGACATCCCAGTTATTGCTAACTCTTGGTCCGTAAACTGAGACGTTATCCAAGTTTCGGATATTCCTATCAGATGGGCATCATTAGCGTTGCTAAGCTTACGTAGCTCATCCATTTTGTTTGGCAAGCTCGCGGCGTTCGTGTATAGGCAGTTTATGCTTTCAATTTGGAACGCGTGAGCTTCTTCTTGTTTGTCTATATGAGCCGTGTGTGAGTGAACAGGTAGCCTACCTTTACGATATTTACCGAGTTGGTAGTCCCTGTCCTTTACACGTTTTTTTTATGATAAAGACAGTCCACGAGTGGAATTGTCAGCTCCAGCTTTCGTTTGTGCTTGATCCTGCTGTCGTGGGGCCTGTCCGGATGCATATGGATGCCAGTTGGCAACCGACGTCTATTGGCACGAAATGCTTCCAGAGTTGCAGCCGCCATGTGGGAGGAGGGGAAGGTTATCTTCAACAGCCGGGGCCTAGAGTCTCCGTCTCTCTTGGCTAGTCGCATTACCTGTTGGGTCAATATTTTCTTCAGTTTTAAGGAATGCTTGATGAATTTCCATTCCCGAATATCAGAGTTTGCTTGAGTTGCACAATGATATTTCGTCCACGGAAAAACGTCTGGCGAGATTCCTTAGGGATGTTCCGGATGAGATTTCGTTCAGAATACGGTATGTTGGGCAGTATTCTTACGTTCCCATCGGACTTCAGTAAGTGACTGGCTAGCAGGACGTCCTCTACGTCGGAAGCATTCTTAAGTGTCACACGAAGCAGCCTCGGGTGGTTTAGGTGGTTAGAGTCCTTCACCCGAGTGAGCCGTGTGACGGTCAAAGGCTTTATTCTAGGGAGTTCAAGCCTCTTGTTTAATTCTCCCCAGAGCATCCTATCATTTTTGTCCTGCAAACTGAGAGGAAGGTCGGGGTTGTCAATAAGGTTCATGATTATGACAGAGTCGTCACGAACCGCAAGTGAATTTTTTAAATTGAAATTAGAGTGAATACGTTTGTCTCAGAAGATTGTGGTTCCCGGAACCAGCAACTATCAGATTATCAGACAGAAAATAAGTTAATTTCACTGTCAAAAATAAGAAATATAAAATACTAATGCTTAGAGAAGACGATGGTTACCTGTGTAGCGGTAAATGAATCGACAGAATCAATAGCTCTGTAAGTGTTCGACACTGGATTCTGACCACATTAGCTTTGATGGACTCACCTGGCTGAAGTCGCTTGGTCATGCGTCCTCATCAGATCACCGGTGGGGGCGCCGTGCTCAACGTCTCCGGCGAACAAAGCCGTCTGTTATACATCACACATGTGATCACCAAAGTTTGCTACCTCGTCGATACTGACTCAGAAGTCAGCGTTCTTCTTGCAAGTTCTAACGACAGTCTTCATGGATCTGTTCTAAACTTACAGACGGCAAATGAAAAGCCGATCACCACATATGGTAATGGGTACGCTTACCTTAACGTTGGTTTACGCAGACCCATTCACTAAATCTTCGTTGTTGCAAATGTTTCTATGCCAATCATTGCTATGGGCCTCCTTCAACACCTCAGTCTGCTCATCGATATGCGCAAATGGAGGCTAGTAGACGGAAACACTAAATTATCTGTTTGCGTAACTTCTTTTTCCGGCTGCAAATTATCCTCAGTCACAATTAGGTACACGATAGACCCATTATATCAATCGTTACTCGATAAGTACTCAGAGATATAACAACCGCGACCGAAATCGCCATGTGTAACCAGCAATGTTACACATCACATCACGACTACAGAACCACTTGTGTTCTCGAAAGCACGCCGACTGGCTCCCGAAAAGCTTAGGTAGAGTTGAGAATCATTCGACCGTCAAACTGCCCATGGTCATCTCCTTTGTACATGGTCCCCAAAAAGGACAGCAATGATTGGCGTCCAACTGGACATTATCGTTGATTGAATGAAAATGCCATTTCCGATCGTTACCCGTTGCCTCACATTCATGATTCCACATGTTGTATCCCCTGGCGAATTACGAATCATAAATCTGAGGTCCATTTATGGACAAATGTAATACGCCTATTCCTATTGGATAGTTGTTAAATAAGTGACCTAATCGTTTCCGTGTTCCTCTTATCATAACCTTTATTTTGACCTTGGAACTATTATTATTGATTACTTTCCCCCTAGCTACAGCCACATTGGCCAATTACTGTACAAATTTTATTTTTCTATTTTTGATATATGTGGTCTGTTTGGTTAGTATATATAACCCAGTATGCTTGTAAATAATGATTCATATTGCTGAGGCTGTTATTTGTGTTTTGGACTTAACGGCTGGGCTAGGCAGATAGGAAGGACCGAATAGCACCCAAGACTGCTCGTACGTATTTTCTGTATCATTGGACATATACATATATATTAATAGGCCAGAAATCTATACGTTATAACACCACAGCTACCTTGAAAGGTAAAACTGTCTTTTCGAAAATTGACTTCATTAAAGCTTACAACCAAGTACATATAGCCACTGACTATATTCCAAAAAACGGCTATCATCACTCTTTTTGAACTCAATGAACTTTGCGAATGCCTTTTGGCCTAAGAAATGCTGCCCGGATTTTCCAAAGGTTCATAGATGACGTTTTTCGAAGTCTCAACTTCGTAGGTGCGTATATTGATGGCTGCATAATAGCAAGTCTGGACAGAGAATTCCATCTTCAGCATCTGCACATTGTGTTCGAACGACTTCAAATGCATGGCTTTACTGTAAACATTCAGAAATGCCGAATCGGATCCCACTACTTAGATTTCCTAGGACACACTTTTGATACTCAAGGCATCCGACCTCTTCGTGGAAATGCAAAATCAATTAGTTTAGTCAACACAGCCCGTAAAGCATTCTCCACAGTTAAGGAACACATCGCTAAGGCAACCCTGCTTGCTCATCAGGACACGCAAGTGCCCATTAGTATCGCAGTGGACGCATCCGACTCATCAATCGGAGGAGTCTCACAACAAGGGGTCAACAACTCGTTGCAACCTTTAAGATTTTTCTCGAGACGGTTGCTAGACACTTAATCAAGGTGTATCACGTTTAGGAGGGAACTCCTAGTTATGTATTGTGCTGTAGAGCATTTCCAACATTCCATCGAAGGAAGAGAATTCACACTTTTAACTGATCATAAACCTCTTACCTTCTCTTTAAGTTCATCTTCAGACAAGTATTCACCGTGAGAGTCTTGACAACTCGACTACATTTCGCAGTTTACTTCAGATATACAACACATTTTTGGAGCAAACAATGTAGTTGCAGACGCCTTGTCTCGTATTAGTTCCTTGAACAGCTTCCAAGGAATCGACCTTCTTAAACTCGCTCAGCTTCAAAAGGAAGACCCTGATCTTCTGCACGAGTTATCATCGACGACTCTAAAACTGCGTATTAAGCAGATGGGAACAGGTAAAGAAAACTTACTTTGTGACACATCTACAGGCAGGGATCGCCCAATCGTACCAAGACATTATCGACGCAACGTCTTCAATACGTTGCACAACCTTTCTCATCCAGGTGTTTGTGCATCCAACAAGCTTATAGCCGAACGTTTTTGCTGGCCTGGTGTGAATAAAGAAGTGAGGGGGTGGACACGCTGCTGTGTAAGTTGCCAAAAATCTAAGGTCATAAGACACAGCAAATGTCCCTTAGGCTCTTTCAACACCCCTGATGCTCGTTTCGACCATGTTTATCTGGGTTTAGTAGGACCCTTATCCGATTCAAACGGATACTCATACCTCTTACCATGCTTGGACCGTTTCAATCGATGGCCAGAAGCAGTACCTGTTAAGGACATTACTGCTGAAACAGTGGCTCGCGATTTCGTCGAACGATGAGTAGCGAATTTCGGCTGCTTTTCAACCAGAACACAGAGGCCCGTTCGAATCTGGAATTTTCTGTTGTCTGACAACACTATTACGAATCAGTTGCTTCCGGACAACCTCTCACCACCCACAAGTAAACGGTGTGGTAGAACGTTTTCATCGACAACTTAAAGCTTCACTATCAGCAACAAAGGTTTCACAGTGGACAGACGCTCTTCCACTCGCCTTACTAAGTATCCGCAATGCAGTGAAAGCTGACATTGGATACACTACATCTCATCTCGTTCATGGAACGACACTTTAACTTTCAGGAGAATTCGTGGATCCCTCGTCTTCTTCAGTGAACATGGATCTGAACTCCTACACGAGCAGGCTTACAAACGCAATGCGTTCAGTTAAACCTACTTACACTCGACCGCGATCAACTGATGTTTTCGTTCGTCGAGACTCACATCGACGACCTCTCGAATCAGCATACGAAGGACCCTTCAAATTTATTCAACGTGAACCTAAGTACTATATAGTTGATAAGAACGGCACTAACGACAGCATCAGTATCGATCGAATCATAGCAGCGTATTAAGAAGGAAATCCTGTTCATGTCGATTTTCCTTCAGTACAATCGAACGATACAGCTCCTGCACTTGTAGTACCCCACATGACAGCCAACACACACCTTGATACTTCGTCAACGTCGGAAAATAAACTTAAGACAACGCGTTCTGAAAGAAGGGTAAGATTTCCAGAACATTTAAACGACAATTGCACGTAAGACACAAACTTGATCTCGAATTTCCTTTGCATCATTATTTATTATTAAAAAAATGTAATATGCTCATTTATATATTTTTAATCTAATAATGAAACAATTTTTTACTAATAAGCGTATCAATTTTTTTAGTAAAAAGAAAACAAAAAAAATTTTCAATTGCTTTTAAGCCATCGCAAGCGTATTAGTTTATTTACCTTTTTTTCCGCTTACCTTGTGTCCTTACGTAAGTACGAGTGTATTTCGATATGCACTCACAAGTTCTATTTTTTTCTTTTCCAGGACGGCTGGAAAAGAACGATAAAGTCTAAAAAGAACAGAGATTTTCGATTGCATTTTGCTTTATGATTACTGTTCTGTATTTCATGGTTCGTATATTAAAGAAAGAAAACCAGACTCTGCTTAACATAGCAAACTATCAGAAGAGTGTTTACCAACGACAAACTCGTTGGTTTTAAACTTCTGAGGCATCACTACGTCACTAGGGTGGTGCTATATTTGTATTTTGCTATATAAACGACCCAGCTATTCCTATTGCTTAGTATTCTTATACGATGACACTCGACAAGACCCCAAAATCAGAACACGTTGAACAGGAATGAAATTGTATTCAAAATAATAATGATAATTGAACAGCAATCAGCAATCAATAGTTTAAATATCGTTCTTATATTTATAGTATATACATAAGAAGCTTATAGATTTTTCTGCAATAATATGCCCGGGCTGATCGGTTTAAAATTAACCAATCAGCGCGCAGCAACACCATCATGCATAAAACATGCTTAATCTAATCTATATCCCACTAACAGGGGGAGTGATCAGTAGCTGTAAATAATTTCCTAAAATCAGTAACTTTTTAAGTGTTAGACATTGGATGCTGACCACATTAGTTTTAGTGGACTTCTTTAGCTGAAGGCGTTTGGTCATGCATCCGCACCAGATCACGTTACGACCCAGCGTGGGAAACATCTCCCAAGATCACTAGCCAGATTAGACCAATCGCTCCTCGATATATTGATAATATATCAAATATATCTTTCCAACGTCTTCGCTTCTGACCTCTGATTTTAACTGAGTGGGTCACGATTCGATTATAGATGTTACTGGTTAATAGTTGTCAAACTACAATTCTGGTGGTATCTTCAAGCTGAAAGGACGGTTCATTAGGAAGAAACATAAACAAGAAAAACTACTTGGATGGTCAAATATACACATTTTCTTAGTTTTATTACCATACTGTACAAAAGGAACCTCATTAACACTTTAACACTTCAAGACCATATGCACTCCAGATGCGGTGGAAGACGAAACAAAGGGATTGCATACAACCCTGAAAGAAAATGGATATCCGGAGAAATCTGTAAATAAACATACGGTTAATAAAAGAGAGCATAAGGAATGACCAACTGTGGGTAAAATGCTTCTGTATATACGCTTACAGTTCAAAGGTGATGCACCTAGTGAAATACTAAGGCTCAAGTTACGTAGATCGACCCAAAGAACTTTTGATACAAGCAAACTACAATTAATGTTTTCCACACATCCAAATTATCTAGACTGACCACTTCTCTCTGTAGCTATCAATTCAACTGCTCCTGCGGAGCAAGTTATATTGGCTGATGTTCTAGGAATTTGCATATTCGGGATCGTGAGCACCTCCCAGTGTAGTTAAGCAAAGGTGTAGTTAAAACTGTTAACAGCTCCATGTTAGCTCATTTAATTCAAACGGGACATACAGCCAACATGAAGAAATCCTTCACAATGATATACCGTGTTAACACCCATCTCCCTAATTCCGTCAGACTTGGAATCCTGCAGACAGCTGGGGCAATTGCTATTCAGGCCGAAATGTTAGAGCTTTGCATCCAACAGAAATATGTTCAGCCTCTCCTTTTACCCTGGCCAACTTTGGGCCCAACTAGTTAATCAATTCTACGATACGGTGGCGTAATTTGATTAATGCTCATTTTTATATCCGAAACTTTTCTTATCCACATATCTTACCGTTGTCATTATTATTGCACTTGCTAACCTTTTTGAGATATTTATTCATCATCCACCTTTATCTCCTAATTCTTGCCCAATTTGTATTATTCCACACACTACGTAATTCCTGATTTGTAATTACATGATTATCTATCTTACTTCATATTGGTCATATTTAATCTGATCATTTATCTCACAATTTCACTTCACTTATAAATTGATTCGAGCCAACTCTTCATATTCGTCAGCTTCAACATTACAGATTTGATTTGATAAAACAAACAATCCTTAATTTACATATTATAATTTTTAATGATGTACTCTGCCTTAAACCTGATCAATTTTATGGAATATCAATTCATTTAGTATTGTTTGTTTGAATCTTCCCATCGATGTGTTAGGATTGCAACTGGTCAGTCTCTAATTGGCATATGTGCATATTGCCTCAATATGGTCTTAATTTACAAGACGGAAAGCTACTGGGTTCGAGTTCCAGAGTGAACATCAACTCCGAGATGCAGGCACATCCAGCTGACGAGTCCCAAATAGGACGAAACGTGCGTCCTGGATTCCACTGCTAGCCACTTTCCATCTTTGCTTACCATGCTTGACAATATTCTTTGTTCGTATAATTGGTCACAATCGAGTAATAAGATGGACAATTTGATTTTATCCCTTAAATTTTTACAAATAACTAATTTCATATTTTATTACAACCTTCAGTATATTCAATTCTTGACTTTTGAGTATTTGAAATGAATGAAGACTATAAAGCTACATGTGCCGTGTGGATTTTTGTTTTCTGTAAATTGTCATAACCTCTCTAATTGCACCTAAAGAGTAAATATATTCTGAGCATAACTTTAAGAATACAAAAATAATTAAAAGTCAGTTAGACTGAATGTGATTGACCTTTTTTTCAAAATAAGAACTTTTTTCAAGCATACAGGAAAGTTCTTCGCTCTTTTGAGATCACCTATTCAATGGTCAAAGGATCCTCAGAAAATTCAATGTATATATCGTAATTTGACATGTAGGTGTCTCTGAATTAGTATGCACAGTTCTACTAAATCGGTCACTCCCATGAAGAATACAAAAGGAATGAATTACTCAGACGTCATTAAAACTACGCGAATATCGTAGTTTATAAACGGAGTTGAAAGTGCACCTTGTCGTAGACTCCAGAGAAAATATAAAGAAAGGATTTAAAGCTGAATAAACAGTTTGTACGTATTGGGAGAAAAAGCACTTTTATTTGTGAATTGGTATTACAATTCACAGACAAGGTGACATGACGTTAGTCAGTTTTGTTTTGGGGGGTTATCGGTCGTATGTATTGTGAACGTCCAAGCGGTCATTTCCAGTGAGTAAATTCAAACATTTGATGCCTTAAAAATCAATAAAGTTAACATTTTACTAATTGCCTTCGCTGAATAAGGAAAAGCCTGTTCGAATAAATCATATACAACTTTAAATGTCTGACTAATTTGCGAGTTGACAACTAATAATGAGCAATTCAGATTTTTCGAATGTTCATCTACACCTGAAGGCACCTATTTATTTTTGAGGTAACCGAGGACTCAAACATGATAAACTTTTAGTTGCATTTATTCTCGATCACGAAAACTCCGCCTGCACTTATTCTACCTTAATTTAAATATAGAGTTAGGTATCATTCAAAACTACGTTATTTGATCTTATTTTCTTCGCCTCAAATGTAGTCTTATTTCGTTAATTTCTTGTCTTTCTACACTTATATGACGTATCCTTACCTAGAATGATACTCAACTACACACAGTCTCACTTCAACGCTTAATGGATCTTTCGTATCTCATTACCTCTATTGTGTCTCAAATCTAGTACTTACTTCTACAAACAATAGTTGTTAGGCTACAAACATATATTCAGTGGAATTTCTACCACTGCTATTTTCTCACAACTCAAGTGATTGTATACCGTACACGTACATGTCTCAACATAACCCACGAAATCCCCATGATTAAATGTTAATAGAAGTTTATAAACAACAACCGGTCAGCATAATTCTTCAAAAACCAAGTGATCATGCTTACAAACCTACTTAAGTCTTAATTTCATAGATAAATAAATGGATTAATGACTGAATTATAGTTTGACAAAAATTATATTCTAAGTCATCAAAATTATTGTTGCATAAAAATTAAATATTTTGTCTATATGACTACAGCATGATAAAGCAAATTACAATAAAGAATTCAAAATCGACGAAATGTTCAAAAACTAATATAAACAACAAATTATTTACAGATTCTAATGAGGATGTAAAGAGTTGGGGAAAAAAGAGTTCGAAAACTTAATCTGTGCTGTATAATGGAAGTATGTTAGTCTAAATAATTTAGTGAATTATAACAGCACAGCATTATGCACACACGTCTCTAAATTTCTGTTAATTAAGTTGTCGACGTCGAGCTTTCTGTTTGTCAAAGCGTGCTTCCATCTCTTCAAGAATACGTGGTGTATACCTTACGACAAGTTTCACAGTACCTATAACGGAAAGAAGATTATTACAACTTGTTTCATATGATGGTTCAAACTTAAAACACACTGTATAACAAGTGATTATGAGTATATTAAATACTACACATAATGTGAATTAGAACAAGTATATATAGATGAATGTTCTAGCATTGTGAAAACGTGATTATTAGATAAGGACAGTAACATAAAACTAACAAAAAACGACATGAATTAACACAGAAAAAACATCTTAAAATATACGGCACATCACCTTGTGCTAATTTCAAAAGTTCAACAGCTCTTTCATGATGTTCACTCTCCACAGAAATTCCATTAACTGAAAGCAACTGATCACCACGTTTTAAACCACCATGACGATCTGCAACACCACCAGGAATAATCCGACTTATGTAAATAGGTGAGTTTTGTTCTTTACCACCCATAACATTGAAACCTAGACCTTCATTAGTTTTTGGTAGTTCTATAACACGTGGATGAGCGTGTCCCTCACTTGCGGCAAAAGCTGCAACAGTAGCTTTAGCTGTTGCACTTGCTTTCACCTAATAAGAATTTAAATAAAATGAAGAATAAAAGTAGGTCAGTTACTACGTGAAACTTAGTATGCATGTGAATTGGTTCGCATTGCTATACTCCATTAGACCACCGAGAAGAAATTGTCAGGTCATATCACAAAATAGTAGAGGTAGTAACGGTATCATCGATAATACTAAAGATTAGGCATCGGAGATATCATTTCAGAGAATACAAATGAAAGAACAATGAGGAATTCAGAAAATAGGAACCTAGGGGATATAAAAAGTGGATACACCTGCGCTACTACAAACGATTTCGAACCATGTCATCTAAAGTCTATAACCACTGATTACGATAATCAGGCGTACATCAACCAGGTAGTCTACACCTCTCGCCACCCGTGAGTAGTACTTCCCTGGCAGTGGCTGTTTACGCGTGAAGATGTGAGAGCATCTAGAGACGGAGAGCGGAATCTGCCTATCTTTAACCGTACCATGTTTCAACTACCTCAGTTGAAGACTTACTACCTCTCAAATCAATTTGCCATCCTTACCTAGTACCCTATTACTAACCCAGAAATTGTCTACTCCATGGCCTTAAAATACACGAGCAACGCTCTGAAGATACCTACAATCAACCGATATCCTCTATTCCTAATGACCATGTTTTACATCCACAGAGTAGAAAGAAGCAAACTGTACAACAAGCTTCAGTCACTCAGTTAGTTGAAGATTCACAGGCGAAAAATCGGATTAAGGAAAAGAAGTCCTGGATTTTGACGCGAAGTACACTAGTCCACAGTTAAATGGCACTTCGGCATTACATTTTGTGTCAATTCGCAATGAAAACACTTATTCTAGATCATCACTGTTTACACGAAAATTGTTGGCAGTGGCATTAACGAAAAAGTTGAGTAAGAATTGAGGCTTAGAGCATTATCTTTGTGTGAAACCCACAATACAGCAAAAACAATACTAACCTCTTCTGACCCATTAATATCAACAGTTGTGTATATATGTTCATAAACTTCACGAATCATGTCGCAAAAGTCTGACTGCAGTATACGCTGTAGAGCTGCTAACTTTGATGGTTGTATTTCGGGACATCTCTGAAGTATTTCCAATAACTCCAATACTCTATTAATATCTAATATGTGAATATAAACAATTTACAATATACCTCTTTGCAAACTTAATGATTCCGCCATTTGCTAGTGTCCAATATCTTCCCAATGTTCAAGAATGAAAACCCAATAATATTTTAGATACGCTTTCTATGTTACAATATTTTTTCAGGTTTTCCGGATATTCTAGACATGTTACTGCACTGACTCTAGTGGATAAATAGTTGAAAGTAAAGTAAATGTACATTCAATTATTTGAGTAGCGACAGAATAAAGATCACATTTGTCTTTATTTTCGACACTTGATATATAATCAACTTCATATTCAATGTCCATCATTTCTCTTTATCAATTCCAAAAGGACACTCTTGGTTACATTAACATCATATCACTGCTACTAAAGAAAATAAACACTGTCTCTGTCGTCTGCTCTTCTACTCTATTGGCTTACAGTTTGTGATGGAAGACTATAACAACTATCATAACTATACACTACATTGGAGTTTTGATCGGGATTATTATTGAATAATACCATTGGATCTAATCTTTTCCATCACACCGTCGATACCACAACGTGGAGATGAACCTTCGTTACTTAAATGTACTTATTCGCGGTTGTTTTCTTAGGAGCTTGCGAGTCACATTTATTTCATAAAAATTGTTACCATTTTGTTTTAAATGACATTTATTACAGTGTTACTTTACCCATAAAAAACGCCTCGGTTTGTAGTGTTGATCGTTTTTGCATATCATTAGTAACTATGTTCATTGTTATTTCTTGAACTAGCTCTTTTACTGGGAACCGTCGCTCATCTGGTGAGCACTTGCATTTCTCTCGAAAGTATAACTTTGAGTCCACCTATTAACATTTCTGTGCTTTTTTGCTCTTGTTGACGATTGCTTTCTGCATATTTACCATGCATTCATTCGAATTGGAAGATTTTAACCGAGGTAGCGATTCAACGCTCTACACCTCATATGTGTGACACCATTCAGAAGATGAGACCCACGTTTGTAGTTTTCACAGATGGATGTGCAGTTTAGTTGTAGTAATACGTGTTCACAGGCTTCAAAATCTTCTTTAGTGCTTAGATTCCTGCCAACCGCAGTGGTATCTTAGACATCGGGTTCTATAGGCAATGTTCCCACGTTGGAGCCCATGATCGGTTAAAGCAGACCGTCATGCAACGTACCTCAGTATCGGATAAAAGTAGATGCAACAGTTCCTATATGAATGCGAGTTAGATGACAAGACAGCGTCTTAATTATTATACCAGATGACGCACTTGATTGAACCTTATGTAGTTGATGATGCTTCTCTGAAGGAAATTCGGCTTCAGCGCTTACCAACGTCAGTAAGGCCAAGTTTCTGTGCTTCCTTCCAACCTTTAGATTTGGAGAATCTGGCTGGCATGGCTGATAAGACTTTTGAAGTAACACGTGGTACGACACATTTCGTACGGATTATATCAAATACTCCGAGTAACGTGAGAACCTTCACCAAAGCGTCGTTAATTGTTGAATTAAGTGACCTACGTACACATCATGCACGCACGGTTGTTAGCCTCGTTGACAAGCTAGATGCATTACAATTATTGATTTATAATGTCACATCTCGAGAATCCTGATCCAATTCTAGGAGGAGTAAGAACCAACACAGCATAGGAACGAGTGAATATGACGACCACATCCTTTGGTAGCACAGAAAATATGGCGTCAAAGCCAGGAACTGTGTTACATCTTGCGAACATTTTGCGTCTATTTCCCTGTTGTGAAACGTATCGACCAGATAATAGTGTTACTGCTGTTATTGGTTATACCCTAAGAAGACTAATAACGCCCATACGAACATTCAGCGCAGCCTGTTATATGTGTTATTATGGTACATCCAAACGACTGTGATAATTCAATCTCGACGCCTGATACAGAGACATTTTAATCTGACTTGTTGAAATCTTTGGTGACAATCCTTGCTGTCGGAATGCCTTGAAACAGCTTCAGTGAACCTTCTTTGAACACTTTCAATTTTGATCGGATCATTATGCCTGCAATTACAGTAAACTAAAATACCATATTCAAGAATGGGTAAGATACATTTTCATATAATAATAATGTCGATTCGATATTATTGAAGTTTATCACTATGAATTCAATGAACTTTCTAGCTTTGGATACGTGAGATGCAATGTGCTCGGAAAAAATCAAACTGTTGCTGTATCTCAAATCCAAGTCACGAGCAGTATTGAGAGGTCTCAGTGTATGTTTGTGTATAGCCAGATTTAGGTTAAAACAGCAGCCAATGTGGATGAATCCACTTTTATCAACATTAAGTGGCATGTTCCACGAGACAGTTCATTCGTAAAACTAGTTTACTTCTTCTTGGAATACTGCCTAAATATAGCTTTCTTTGATCAGTTCTGGATGAATGTCTAGATGTCAGCATTTGAAATGGATTGATAGAGGTTTCGGTTTCATTGTTGTAGCGTTGCGAGAAATGCTGACTGAATAGTTCAAAAATAGTATCAGGATCGCTAACAGTGTTTCTGTCAGCTATTAAGAATTGACTTGTGCCAAAAGAATTTTACTTCATACGATGTTTGAAAAGCCAAATTATTAATAACTCTGGGCTTTTACTACCTAGGGCTTTATTTTCTATATTCATGATACTTGAGTTTAGATGAAACATTTTCGTCGATCAGGTAAAGTATACTCTGAAGTGCATCAACATCATGATGCTTGTAGTAGCGGTGTTTGAATTTTGTTGGGTTTATTTAAGAGGTTTCTAAATGTACTCTAGCACCCGTTAGCTTTATAAGCCACTTCCCGAATTGCTGCAGCAGTGCAGTCAAGGCAATATATCAGGTTGTAATATAAATGGGAAAGTGCAGTGTCAATGTTGTTTGTGGTAAATTAAGGTTCCCATGGTAAATATCGAATAAGGGTTGTGGTGCGTTTCCAGGTTTGTCGATCAAACTGTCTGCTCCGGTACATTATCGCATTATTAGAGTACGATTCTGTACTGTTTGGAGAACGAATAACACTCAATACAACGCTATGATCACTCATAAAAAACTCATGGCTGATGTGCACTTAGAGTATGTGTTGATTGCAAATAATAAATCACGTATATTATTCCTTCTAGTTGGTTTTCGGACTTGGACCCGTCCACAAAGTTCTAATGTTTCAACTAACTTTTTATATCGGCCTAATGTCGAACGTTAAAGGGATGAATAAGAAACTGAGAGATATCACAGTAAAGCAGGCTAGACTACATAATACAATTTTTAGTTCCATGAATACTGGTAGGACTGTCTACGATAAGTATTGAGTTGCGAGAGGAAGAAGCTTCAATAACTTTGACATTATTTGCAATGTATTCACCGTTGCTGGCTAAAAAGCTGTTGGGGTTACAAAAATGTATCACGATTGTTACTGCCTATAACATCTGATAGGGGCATAGTGTACGTATTGAGAGCCGGACCGAGAAGGCCATCAGGTCTATGTGTACGAACAAGTGGCCATTTACAATTCGGATTACTTCTTACACCTGACATACGTGTGACATATTCCAGACGTTTATTTTCAAGTTTTGTGGTTTGTTTTAGCTTCTTCGTAATTTGGAGAGAATAGAATTTCGCTAAACATACTTGTAATGGTTTTTAAGGTTCGAATATATCGACGTTCACTGCCTGGTCAGTTATATAAATGTTATGACTATTATTTCCATTATCAGTTGAACAGTTACTGTACTGAGTGTTTCACTGACAGGAATTCGGACTTCAGATGGTAACTACGAATCATCAGGATTGGCGAGTTTTCAGTGATCACAGGTTGTTGAAAAACGTGACGTTGCCTGATCGTTACCGCATCCCACATTTGCACGAATTTTTGCTTACGCTATAAGGAAACAAATGTTTTTCACCAATGATTTTAAGAGAGTTTACTAGAAGATTCCAGCACTATACTTTGGACACTCATCAACCCCATGAACAACTAAAAATCGTGCTGATGGCACAACCAAGATGGAACAAGCTCTTAGCTTCAGTTTTATTAGACATATTGTCTACAATCAAGGAAGACTTTCAATGCTCAACTGCACAGCTCGTTTAATGAACTAATTTAACCCTACCTAGTCAACTAATAATGCGTAAAAATGGATCTGTAAGTACAGACCCCGCTTTCTTTTATGAAAGACTAGTGCACCACATGAATTATAATAATTGTGTTGTACCTGACTAGTTTACCTAAATGAGAAAATTGGCAAGCACCTAGCTACTTGTACATTTGTATTTATTTGTGTTCATTCCGTAAGACGTCCTCTACACCACTCTTACGAAGAACCTGTTGTGGCATTGAACCCGAACCACACGACTTTTAAAGCCGAGCATGTATTAAAAACAATAGGTATTGTAGAAGTGTTAGTATTGTCATTATTTTTTATTTAAATCAGGAAGTCTAATAACGTTTATGCCAGTAAGCTGTCCATATGAACTGATTTCCAATTGCATTTGCATTAGAAGGCTAACTGAAAGAACAAAAGTAAAACCATGGAGAAAAATTTTCTACCTGTTTTTGCAGTTAATTTGTTAAGTTTGATACGGTCTATTTAGTTACGGGGAAATTTCCTCGACCTCAATATTACTTGACAGTGACAAAATTTAATACAATTACTAATACATATGAATGATCATCAAACATTCCTTTACGAGAAAATGGTGATCATTGTGCGCATTTCCGACGGATAGCTAAGAGCGATTCGTCAAACATGAGTGTATTTGTGAGACACACTTTCTGGACTCAAGGTTATTTATATTACTATCTACCAGCTGATAGTGCATACAAGTTGGTTGCAAGCATGGATTTGAGCATAAGGTAGAAAACGACTTATTTAATATATGGTCATTAGACGACATGGTGTTGCAAGATGCTTTCAGCTAAATAGGTTTTTACAAGATGATAAGCAGTAAGTGATGCTCATGTGATTAACAGGTAAAACATAATTTGTAACGAAGAAGGGTACATTCCCAAACCATGTCTGTGATATAGGCCTGAACCTCAGTCAGTGTCGGGGCAAATTGGACAGTGATATTCTCAGTGTGCAGGAGATTTGATCGACTGCTTATACTGATGATATGCATGTATGATTGTGTCGCTAAACTCCACATTACACTGATATGGTTTTAAGACATTTACTGAATGAGCGACCGGTAGAGAAACATAGTGCAATCATCCGTGGTGGATGAACATAACGAGGGAACAACACCATTTAATGATAATTACAAGTCAATTTGTTAACAGATTTTGTTGATAGTTTCATCAATTTTATCAATCATACCACATGATTGTCAAATCACGGCAATGCTTAATAACGATATCCTGGGACCTTTATGTTTAACTAGGTAAAGTGTTGATTGTGAATTGGCCAGTGGTAAATATGTATCGTTGCTTTAGATGATTTTTAAATATCAGAAGTTCTTAGCGCTAACGATTCCGAGCTGCGTGATTATATTACAAATTGCAATCCGAAAATATTCTTCTACATAGTGTCCATTTTAATAATAGGCTCGGAGTTCTGATTTTATTTGTTCGTTTGGCCAACAGCTACCTGACACCTCAGTTATTATCGAACCAACGTCACGATGATTCTGGTGGGAGAGTTGTGTAGTAGTGTCGGATCCATTTTGCGAGTGAAAATCCCTCCATGCATACACTTGTGATTTCTTCCTTACGTTTTCTTTATTTGTATATGCTGTTAACATTTTTGATGCTAATGAAGACTGTAACGTTCAATTTTCTTGGTTTTACTATCGTTTTTTATTGAGTCTCTATGTTCCTTACTGAGCTGTATCTAGTTTGTTTTAATTGCTATTATTCTGGCACCTGCCATATTGGCTGCTCGCTATTTGATTGTGCGGTTTAATTTTGACTGGGATCATGCATTTTTGGTTGTAACTTAGAGCACTTTCCCAGGAATTGAAACACTTTGTGTTATAAAATAGCTGCTCAAACGAAATCTCACTTGATCTATCCAGAAAGGATAGATTAGCGATTGCCTTTTGGTGTTTTTGATTGAATATTTTTGTATCAATTGTTGGTTGAATAACCGGGTGATAATATTCTTTTAGAACCGTGTTACCCAAAATACCTTGTTCTGCTTTTGATTGGGTCACGAGTGTATAAAACTGTTCCTCGGTTATTCGGCCACATCCAGACCTATTGGAATCTAGGTTTGGATCTTACAGTTCTATACGAATATTGGTTGGCTGCTTGGAAGAACTCATAGTTCCGAATAAATATTGGTCGGTTAGCAGCTTGGTCCGTGTTGACAGTCCTGAACAAATATTGGTCGGTTAGCAGCTTGGTCCGCGCTCAGTTCTGAACAAAAATTGGTCGATAATTCTAGATGTCCATTAATCGTGCAAAGAAGTCAATCCCTAAGCTGGTCGGAGAGGATGAAGACAAGGTTAATGACAAATCCCTTGGTACAAAGCAAGTGTTTTCTGATGTCTTTACGCCTCATGGTTCTAATGTATTTAAGGAGAACTATAGTGATAGTGATAGTTACGTAAGGTTAGATAAGGTAACGAATCTTAGTTTAGATAAAGGGGAAAGACTTGGGCATGCAGTCACGGGCACAATACCTAAGGTTCCTATAGTTGGGTTGGAGCTACCGAAAGTTGAATTGTGTTATTTTGATGGAAAACCGAAGGAATATTGGAAGTTTATAAAACAATACGATACTTACGTTGCGGCTAGAGTATCTGACGATAGTCAACGTTTGCTATATTTGCTCCATTATTGCAAGGGTAAGACGAAGGCAGCCACTGAAGGATGTGTAATGATGGAGTATAATGATGGGCATAAGAGAGCTAGAGAAATTTTGAAACGATTGTTCGGTCAGGCTCATGTTATAGCAGGAGAGACGTTGAAGGATTTATTCAATGACGTAAAGCACGGTTGTCATGACGCAGAAAAACTCTCAAGTTTAGCCATAAGAATGGAGAATTGTAGCATGATTCTAGAGCAAATGAACTACATTGCCGACTTGAATTCGTTGGTTACATTAGAGAGAGTAGTAAGATTTCTGCCTCAACCTATGCAAAGGGAGTGGGCCGAACTGGTAAGTAGATTGACGGAAGATGACAGAGAGCCAACATTCGCCGAACTCACTCAGTTCGTGGCAGCTAAAGCGAGAGTCGCTTCGAGTAGGTTTAGACGATTGGCTGAACGTCTAAGAGGGGGAGTTATCACTAAGTCATGTTACCATTCAGTAGTGAGACCGAGGAATGCGCCGATCGCAAGTGTTAAGTGTAGTGTGTGCTCAGGGGATCATGCGGTTTACGAGTGTACACAGTTCTTAGCTCTCACGACAGAAGAACGTTGGTCGCACGTCAAACGTAAGGGTATTTGTTTCGTATGTCTTAAACAAGGAAATAAGGCTATTGAATGCAAGGTGACGAGACGTTGCGCCATTGACGTATGCTCTAAGAGACATCACTCTCTGTTGCATAATGGTTCGGCAAAGAATAAATCAGAAGATAAACTGGCTACGGTAAACTATTGTGGACAAGATAGGCCAGTAGACAGTCACGTGTGTCTGGGAATGATCCCCGTGAGGTTGAGATGGGGGAACGCTGATGTTGTAGGGTACGCACTTTTGGATAATGGTTCTGACGTAACCTTCATCAGGTCAGGATGTTTAAAGTTGCTGGGGCTAAATGAGGGACAGTCGTCAGTGATTGTACAAACTGTGAGTGGTAATAAGGCAACAAGGGTTATAAAGACACCTTTTGAAGTGTACTCCTTAGATCAATCTGGGCACGTTAAGATCGAAGGAGCCCTGGTAGTATCGCAAATACCTGGGCATAAGCCAACGAAATCAGTCCATTCTTGCATAAATTATCCCTTTTATTCATATCAAATATATTGTTCTATCTCCAGCCTAAATGTGTTGTCCATTATACATTGGTGATGATCACGGTAGGACAAGTCAGTGTAGACAATGATGTGGCTTCCGTGTGGGATCTCATAGATGAGAAATCTGTAATTTTAGGATAAGGTCTATTATCAAAGCAGTAGTAACAACGAAGTAAACTATAATTCTACAATTATTTCTTGCATTTAACAGTCATTAGTATATTAGAAACAGGTGCTTTCGGTTGACACACGAGCTGAAGTTGTGGCTCCTTCAGTCACGTGTTTGGCTGAGTCTGTATTGGACGAATTTGGTATACTGGTGGGTATGATTACTACGGAAATCATATTGAAGTGCCGAATAACTGGTTTTAATTTGAGAACATGAGATGTGATAATCGCTTTTGTGCTGTTTCTGCTAAGTATCCGTCGGAAGCACGAACAGCTCAGTACTCCATTTTCTCTTATTTCATTTTTATTTGTTAATCTTACTAGTAGAAGAAACCTAGGTAGGATTATGATTCCGACTACGTAGTGGGAAATTCTTTTTCGGTGTTCACTTGAGTAGCCCATATGACACAAAATAGTCAGCGACCCTTTTTCTGGTGCCATCTCCAGCCTTCTTTTCATACTGTTGTTAGAAACAAGGACTTTGGACTCATTACTAACCTATGACTTTAGACATCTTACTCTGCCAACCTTGGTTACAGTATGATGTAGTTATTGTGCAGTAGGCGTAGTGTGTGTTCCGATGCAAACGCTACTCCTGTGCATGTTACTCAATATATTAAAAGGGAAATGTGAAACGATTTAAGAAGATAGTGAAAGCGACAGAAACTGAGAGATGCTTGAAATTAGAGATGTATCCTTAACCGTCCTAACAAGCAACTTCACGTGGATTCAGTGTCTTTGTCACATGTCCCATGTTCACAAGAAAATGAGTGTGTATAGCAATATTTCACACAACCAGGAAGGGAGAAGGTGATCGAGACAGACCTACCGGATATTGGTTCAAACTTGATATGATCGTAGTCAGATTTGTTGTCACGGTTGTCTACCAATGAACTGGAGATACAGTAAGTATACTTGGGAGCGTTTGAGCATTCTAACACAGCAGTGGAAAGATGATTACCACCGGTTATTGATGAGAGACCAACAGGGTCAGTGCAAACGAGAATGGAGCACCCAAGCTTCCAGATGTGTCGTATTCCAACACAAAACATCCCTATCACAAGCCTATATTAGACAGCTCACTCCTATGTTCTCGCTTCTTATTGTTCCCTTACAGTTCCAGGTATTTGAATACGTTCAATGGGTGGTAGCCCAACCACTCGACTGCACTAAGTATAGTCCGACTTGATAATGGATTATCTCATCAAATTCAATGTAGTTCACACCCTGCTGATAAACGAAGCTACACAAGTTCCGAGCATCAAATTACTAACTGTCATGATAGGAGGAGGCAGTGAAGACTATGACGTGACTTCCATGTCCTCTCTTACAAATTAAGTAGTCACATCATGACAACTCAACAATTGTGAAATGTCTATTACTCCAGTAGCATAAATCCATGTACTAGCACAAACTTAGACGATAATCCTGCAGATTTCGGTGGCATATATAGTGCTAATGTACTCGTAGAATGCCCGAGCTTTGTCAAAACGTCTCTCTTTGAAAATCTCATAATACTACCTAAACAAACTTCTGGGACGCCACCCGACGTCACTCTTATTCTCTTTATATATGTAGATAGGTTTGTTGGCTGTTATACGGGCTCTCAAAGAGCTTCTGTTCATAAGGCCATTTAGACGTACATACAACCGAGACACAAACGTTTCGTGTTTTTGACCATAACAGAAGAGATACTTTGAAAGCCCCTTCAAGTAGTTTTCTTGGAAAACATCGTTATTTATCTGTTATTTCGCTTCTTTATGTACATTAATTTATACTCAGAACTATTGCAGTCACCTTTCACAACCTTCAAGCTTGTTGTCTAGGTCTTTCGGATATACGTTGCACACACTGTACTTTTGGGAAAGTTACTAGATCCATGCGATATTACTTGCTAGGACGGTCGAACGTAACGTTGAAACTTGTGGTGTCTTTTTTGGTCATATATTTCTGTAACATATTTTCACTCATCTGAAGTATTTTCCTTTCCGGATATTTACATCTTTCGTAATTCCACTTTGAATTGTTTCAAATTCCACCTTTTAGTCCTCTCATTAACGTGCACGGAAATAGCGTTGGCATCAGCAATTATACCATAATTAGAAGGACGTCTAGTAGAGGTCTTGAAGAAATCGTTCAAAATGAGTTGAAAAGCCCTGTACTTAGCTACAGGTTTGTAAGAAAACCAACTATGTCACCCCAGAGTAATATGTGTGACACGGGTCACTTGATTAGAACCCTGAAACTAAATCGCGTACTCAGTAATCAGAATGAAACGCCTATCCATATTCCTGCTCATAGCGAGACCAGTAAGTAAAGAAGAAACCAGAGGAAGTGGTGTCCGAAACTTCCAGTTACACATTAATGGGAATTGTATGGCATTCTCGTTACCGAGTAAAGCCAGTGACTTGGAAGTTGAATGTAATTTGTGTGGCAGATGGGCTCACTACCGTTAAGATACTGCAGAATCTATGGAGTACTATTGATTCGTGCCAAATCATCCATTTGAACCATTTGAACCATGTTTCTATTACGTACTCCGAAAATGTAGTAAAACTGTACCGAAGGAAGTAACATAAGAACAGAACAAAGCCCCGCTGAAAACAACCGATTAATTCTTACCAATATACTCAATATGTCCTACACATCCACTACTAACTTTAGCAACAAGACTTCAGAGCAAAATAAACAAGTGGATATTGTTTCTCGAAACACTATCTTGTCAGATCGCGTAAATACAACAGTAGCGTTACTCTAAAGGTAGCCTGCCCTAAAATCTGTAACCAAATTAGATATGGTCATGAGTCTTTCTCTCGGTTTATTGAATTACATTATTGTTGATTTGCGAGATGCAGTGAAAATGATGGTGATTATTGAGAAGTGTATTTGAAATGTTGTTTACACAACTGTTATAACAATGTTATAACATCCGGTTCATGTTTTTTTCCCTGTTTGTTGCGAATGAACTCAGGGCATAAGATATAAGTGCTAAGCTCTTCTTCCTGGTTCTAGACCGATCACGACCTTAGCAAGTCTCTTTATAAATCTTTCCCCAAGAAAATATTCATCGATTTGAAGGAGACGCGACGAAAGCTTTCAGTAAGACTATAATTTATGGAAACTTTTAAGCGGGGCTAACTTAACCTTGAAAATGTCCATCTACTGACCAGAGCCAAACTTTCGAAATAACTCCTTGTCTGGGGTTTTTCCAGATATTCCAATGTACATTGGATTTTTCCGAAACACGTGTTTCGGAAAAATCCCAAAAACTCTTGAGTTTTTCCCGATCATGGAGCTATAGCTTCAGTAGTTATAACTAATGCTTTAGGAGTAAATATGGTGATACTAAGACATTATTCTGTACTGAAAGTTTTATAAAATTGGATGCAAACTTCGGAAGGCCGTAGGCTAAGTGAAATCAGCTTGTGCGTTCTATTTGCACTACGTAGTACTTATGGTTTTGACGGTCGAGTAGATTATGATGACATCTGACTGATTCAGTGGCAGTTCAAATAAAATCTCTAGGTGCAGTGTACATGTCTGGTAATTGGGGCTATTAGAGAATCAGTGTTCTCTTGACCACTCGATTTGTTAGATTCCAGTAAGTATAGACCATTGCTAATAAGCGCCCCCAAATGCCTTGGTACGGCCGAGGATGGGAAAAGTCCGCTCTTCCTCTCGAAATGCTCTCACATGGCGACGTGCATACAACCACTATCAGGGAAGTCCTACTCACTAAATTTTCGCGGCGGAGGTTATTATTATTTTATTTATTTAAACATATAAATGTTGGTATAAAGGGGCACCAGATATATATATGCGCCACACAAATCTCATTTGATTTGTGTGTGGGCTTTAATACTGCCTGGTTGTCTGAAGTGAATCAGGTGGTTTTCTTAAGAGGCCACACCCCGAGCCTTTGATCTAAAAGTCCAATCCACAAGGCAGTGGAGCAACGTTAGGAGATGCAGTCTCATGGTAGCCGGTGACCAATACTTGGTTCATACGCCAATTGTTCCTTCAGGATACTGGAGCCCATTTCTACCATTGTTTCGGAATCAGGGTTTTCCAACTTCCCGGTTAAAGCACCGGACATTCGCTTTTTGTCCTTTCGATTTCGTAAACAACACTCGTGGTGCAAGAAGGCAGTGAGTAGGACTTCCCTGGCAGAGGCTATATACGTGTGGACATGTGAGAGAATTTGGAGAGGGAGAGCGTACTCTCCCCACTCTCGGCCGTACCAGGGCATTTGGGGGCGGGAGTGTTGCGTACAAAATTAAGAGAACGAAGAGCGAATGCCCGGCGCTTTAACCAGGTTTATGGATTCGTAGTGTCTACCTAGAGGAGTTGAAAAATCCTAATTCCGAACTAATGGTGCACAAGGACTCCTGGATCTTGAAGGAACGATCGGCGTATGGACCAATTATTGGTCACCGGCTACCATGGGATTGCATCTCCTAACGTTGCTCCACTGCCTTGTGGATTAGACCCTTAGGTTAAAGTCTCCGATTGTGACCTCCTAAGAAAACCAACTAGTTCGGTTTGGGCACGTGGGCTGTATGAAAGCCCTCACACAAATCGAATGATTTGTGTGGCGTGTATGTAATTTTTGCCTCCTTGTACCAATGTTTGTGTGTTTAGATAAATAATTCCTAATAAGCACTGAATCATTAGGTCAAGCTTTCTCTCGAATTATCGGTCACTTGTCTGAAAAATACAACCTAAATACGGTGATGAGGTTTAGGCATTGGCGGTGTCTTTATACGCTATTCCACTTTCTTCTTCTTAAATAGTGGAATACTTTCACTTCCCAGTTCTGCCAAAGTAGGATAATAGTCACTAGCAATCATAAACTAACTGCTTCTCGTTTGATATCGATGTCCTATTTGGATTCCTAGTCTCGGTAAGTAGTTTTGGACTGATAGCAACCAGTGGCTGAATTCCCAATTCCCTTCATACATAAAGAACTTGTTCATCTGTTTGGTTAGACGTTTAGCGTATCTCCGCAAACCTACTCATGGTATAAATAACGTGACATTAGATTTTTGTTGTTTTCTAGATTTCACTAGTTGTTTGTCTTATCTAGTACACAATAGTAAATACTATTTTTATAGGTAACGTTTCGGAGAAATTATCACTTGGTGGTATGCCCACACTAAGTCGGAAAAAACTACACCATCAGCTGGAAAATGTTAAGACATTTCAAAACCCAAAACTTGAGTTTGAACAGTACTGTACCTCAGCGCAAGTTGCAGGTTAGTTGATGAAATACTATAAGTAATCTACCATTTGTTTAGCGGACATCTTGTTTAATATTCAAATGACAGATAATGCATTGGAAGGGATGTCTGTAGCCGATCTTGGATGTGGTACTGGAATGTTGTCTATTGGTGCTAAACTCCTTGGAGCTAGGTAGGAGACTGACAACCCTTCAACCTTAATAATAGATATCAGTTGTGTACTTGGGTTCGAAATTGATGAGGATGCTGTAAATCAGTTCCAATCAAACCTAGAAACATGTGAAATGCTAGATGAAAATATTGACGTCACTTTGTGTGATGTAGTACGGCTCTTTCATGAGAACAACAACAAATTTGTGGATACAGTTATCTTAAATCCACCTTTTGGCACTAACCCAAAAAATAATGGTGACGTCTTACAGACACATCGATCTTATTTTTTCAGGTATTGACATGGCGTTCCTACGTGCTGCGCTGTCCATTGCCCATTTACATGTATATTCACTTCATAAAACCACTACACGAAACGTAAGTATAATGAGTTTTAAGTTATAAAATATGTATAGGGAAGGTTCTACTAGATCGTTGACTGTGAATAAAAGCTAGTGGCGTGTGAATTTTAACAAACAGGTTTTTGCGAAGATTTAGCTGACGCTAATTTTCTGAGTTACACTACTTCATAACTGTTAGCAAAAACCGGTTGTCGGTCTCAAAGAGTATGCTATTTTTGAGTTAACTCTTAACGACTAAACTAACACTCAGTTAATTAGCCTAGTGGAAACTTGCCAATTAATGAATGAAGCTCAGTTATATTGTTTAGCGAGAAATAAAAGTTAGTGACTGTATGAGTGATATAGTGTACAAACTAAAGCCACAAGCTATTTCATGGCGTATCAATTACCTATACGGTACTTGCATTACATAACCAAGTGTTCGGAACATTTTAACCGCATTTTATAAACCCTAGCATGCTTTATAAAGGGTCTTTTGAAAACTAGTCACTTAATTCTTATTACGTGTTGGTTGATGTAGTAGGTACACCTCGAATAGCAAAAATATTGTTTAGGAACTATTTACTGAAGTGTGCATCGATCAACGGTTTACTATGTTGTTTTATAATTGCTATGAGTCAAAATACTTGCTCATTCGTGTCTACTTTTTTTTAATAACTATATAGCATGTTCTACATACAATACAGAGTACCGGGGCACAGGGCAAAGTGGTTGCAGAACTTCGCTATGATCTGCCTCGTTTATACAAGCGTCATCGTTATAATACAGTAGATATAGCTGTTGACTTGGTTCATTCTTGGTTTTAGATTTGAATAAATTTACTTCCACATTATTTCTTTTTATAAAACAGCTAAAGTAGGTGATTATCGATAAAAATCATGTAATATTTCGCATGTTAATAACCATCTAGATCAACCATTAGATATAACACATTCAAATTTTTAAGATTTGTAGCATTTGTACTCCTTATCGTACAGATGACCAAGAACACCAACGATATCGTCGCATTTTGTCAGGCAATGCATTGTAACGTCCAGGAATGGGTTTTGGTCTTGGTATATTTCTTGAATGTAAAGCTTCATACATTTCTTGTTCCTTACGTATGGTGAAATCTGATCGACCAGGATAAGAACATTTTAATCTAAAATAGTCTGGTGAACTTTTACTTGATACAAGATCAACAGGTGGACCGATCGGTCGTATTTTCCGACCAAATCTTCCTGTTTTACGCTGCCACAATCCACTGCGTTGTTTAATTCCTCTCCATTTCTTTTCACCGAATTTACGAAATCTATACATATATAAATCGAAAAGAGATAAATAAATATGATATTAGTGGTAAACGTGCAATATCTTACAATCTAATGATTTATTTGAAAAAAACTTTAGTTATTACAAACAAAACTCGGCACTTCCAAATCGCGCTCAGCCCCCAAATGCCCTGGTACGGCAAAGAGTGGGGAGAGTCTGCTCTCCCTCTCCAAATTCTCTCACATGGCCACGCGTATATAGCCTCTGCCAGGGAAGTCCTACTCACTGCCTTCTCGCACTAGGAGTGTTGTTTACGAAATCGAGAGAAGGAAAAGCGAATGTCCGGCGCTTTAACCGAGTTGGTGGACACGGAGAGTCCACTTAGAGGAGTTGGAAAACCCCCATTCTAAACCAATGGTAGAAATGGGCTCCAGTATCCTGAAGGAACAAATGGTGTATGAATCAATCGTTGGTCACTGGTTATCATGGGACTGCATCTCCTCACAATGCTCCACTGCCTTGTGGATCAGGCCTTTATATGTCAAAGGCTTCGGGTGTGGTCCCCTAAAAGAACCACCTGCCTAGGTTTGGGCACCCGGGCACAACCCTCACACAAATCAAATGAGTTTTGTGCGGCGCATATATATCTGGTGCCCCTTTGTTCCAATATTTGTGTTTAAATAAATAAATAAACAAAATATCACATTGTCCAACAATTAAATACTTTACGCCACTTCTCACAGTAATAAACAAATTGAATCCATGTAGCAGAAAGTATTAACCTCAATTAAAAGCCCAAACAATGTGTAAAACTACTTGTCAATTACCTTTATACATCTATAATAATACTAAGCGTGTAGCGTAAACCTCTAAATAAACTTAAAAAGTTTCTCTATGTAAGTGAATTGAAAGAGTCTAATTGAAAGAGTCTTAGTTCTACTGTAGTGGGGGACAATCGGATTTATTTAAGCACAAATTTCAAACTATCTTACTAAGATCTGATAACCATACAGCAAACAGTTAACTTGCAAAATAACAATCAATTGTCTCAATTTTCACTGTTCCTTCTGTAAATATCAATCCATCTTCTCTAATTTCATTATATATGCATTTTCCTACCAATTACGCTTCATTTAAGTTCTTTCCTTATCGGTCTTCTGCCAAAATACATCATATACTACTTATGAGGATATAAGTAGACCACACTACAACAATCACTGAAAATAAAATTTATTTGACACGATACAGTTTAAAATGACAGTGTGATTATCAATAACACTATAGAATTTAAAGAATATGTACCTGTACCCATTCCCCCCCCAAAAAAAGAAGACCCAAACGCATTTAAAATATGTTGACACTTAACACAAACATCAAACGATGAAAATTTTACATGATTAGAAAGGGGTTTGTGGAGATTTCAGTATTTTCATAGTTGAAATCATGAGTTAATTGAAGTTAGACCACCATGGAAAACTTGGAAGCACTGAATGACCTTTTCGTCCTATTATGGGACTCCTCAGAAGTGCACATCCACGATCCTGCCTCGCAAGATTCGAACCAAGGACCTACTAGTCTCGCGCCAGAGCACTTTACCGAATCTCTCGAAGCAGGATCGTGGCTGTGCACTAATGAGGAGCCCCATAATAGGACGAAAAGGTCGTTCAGTGCTTCCAGGTTTTCCATGGTGGTCTAGCTTCAATTAACTCATGATTTCAATTATGAAAATACTACATGATTATCAACAATATGAAATCTAGTCATTCACAATTAACTTACTTAAATTGATCATGATTTTGATTAGAAACTTGTCCAACTACAGACATACATGTTGGTAAAAGTCGATAAATTTTACGTTTTCCATTTGTTCTAACAAATACAACATATTCATCTCCTAGTTCATTAGTTGAAGATGTTAAATTTAAATCATCATTTAATTTTGTACCAACATATTTTCCTCGTCGAAATATTGTTGCACTAGATCCTGCTGTACGACAAAATAAAGCACCTTGACCAGGTTTTATTTCAAATTGACTAATGATTGTACCAACTGGTAATGCACCAACTGGATGAGCATCACCTTCTT
Source organism: Schistosoma mansoni (assembly GCF_000237925.1). Classification (NCBI taxonomy): domain Eukaryota; kingdom Metazoa; phylum Platyhelminthes; class Trematoda; order Strigeidida; family Schistosomatidae; genus Schistosoma; species Schistosoma mansoni. The sequence continues at coordinate 9,076 of NW_017386160.1, read as the reverse complement.
TTGGATCAACTACATTAAGAATACATATATATATATATATATATATATATAGTACAAGCAAAATGAGATTATTGCAATTATAATAAATGCAGAAAACTGAACATTAGTTCATTTTGAACTGTAACTTGATTTCATAAAGTAAAAAATTATAGAATATCAACTGCTAGTTTTAATTGCTAAGGTGAAACCAAGGATTTTGGCTGCTATTAGCAAGTATCTAGTAAGAGACAAAATACATTGTTTTAACTAATTATAGCCGTCAGAAAAACAAAGTTTGGCCTGTTATATTTATACTTAAGGAAAATATATTAATGCATTGTACAGTTTTTTTTAAACGCACTTACCATTGGTAAGCAGAGATGGATAGTGGCTAGCAGTGGAATCCAGGACGCGCGACACTTCGTCCTATTTGAGACTCGTCAGCTAGACGTACCTGCATCTCAGAGTTCATGTTCACTTTGGGACTCGAACCCAGTACCCTCGCTTCAAACGCCATCGCGGTATCCAC
>NW_017386160.1:0-8368 GCF_000237925.1 Schistosoma mansoni | reverse complement strand
GACGAAGTGTCGCGCGTCCTGGATTCCACTACTAGCCACTATCCATCTCTGCTTACCATGTTTACGAATTAAGACTATATCGAGGCAATACGCACAGGATGCACATATGCCAATTAGAGACTGACCAGTTGCAGTCCTAACACTTGATGGGAAGATTCAAACAAACAATACTAAATGAATTCGCACTTACCATTGTTGGAAATTATCATTGCACTAGTCAAGAATTGAGATTGAATCATCTGCATCCATCAATTCAGCTTAAATATTACATATCTTTCACGAAAACTATAGCGTTACAGAAGGTTAGCGAATGCAATCTCTTTCTGAATAGAGCTATAAACTCACAACTATATGAAGGAGAAAGGTAGTAACTTTTGTTTACTCTTAGTTGTACATAGTTATTTCATAAGACATGTGTGACTTAAATGATCATAGTCAATTTCGAACTCAGAGCATTTAAATTTCATGTAATGCAGACTATGCCTACTTGACTGGATTTTAATATAGTCTCAAGAAGTCTAGTAATCATAGAATTTACAATAAAAGGTTACCGTATAACACTTTTAATGAAGATCTTTTGTGAAATGATGGACGTCACTTTATTTTATGTAAGAAATACAATAGACATTCGCATCAAAAGTTTATCGTTTTTATCGAGTCAACTATCCGTCATAAAGAAAACATCGAGATAGATCAAATTTTACGATTAATTGGATTTGGAAGGGTATGTTAAAACTCCACGAAATATGCACTTCATAAATCCTTCAAAATTATTGGATTCATCTTTAGGTTTTCCAGTAGGGAAACGACTTACTGTATCTGATATTTTATTTTATCTGCGTATTTTAAGATGATATTTGGAGTTTCTGGTAAAAGATCAATTCCTGAAAATTCAGTCTACGAGTATGCTATTTCCAGTAGTAGGTTTATGATGAAATGAAACAAAAATGGAGATAGTGGACAACCTTGCTGGACACCACTTGAGGTTGCAAAATCAGATGACAGTTCGCCATAAGCTTTCACTCGACTGGTAGTGTTCGAGTCAAGAGCCTTCACAAGGTTTATGTACTTCTGAGGTACACCCTTCAATGAAAAATAGTACAACAGAACGTCTCGGTTCACAGAGTCAAATGCTGCTTTTAAGAGAGGCCACCACTGTCGGACGGCCATAAGAATGTCTGTATTCTACAATCTGACAATTAGTGAATATGTGGTCGATGCAATTACGACCAGGTCTGAAGTCAGCCTGATTTTCTCGTGTTTGTTGAGCGTTCAATAATTATTGAGGCTAGTATTTTAGATGCTATATAGGTCAGACTAGTTCCTCTATGGTTATCACAGGATGAGTTTGCCCCTTAGCTATATATTGGGACCAGTCATTAATATTGAAACTTGGATTTCTTGATATTTTAGTAAATCTCATAACTTTTTGATAGTTATATTAACAATCTACATGTCAGACATTCAATCAAGCATTACAATAAATGAAATTGGCAAATGCTTCGTCGGTATTATGAAATAACTCCTACTATACTGAGATTAGTTGTATACAAATATGCAAAGTCAATTAATTTATACTTTTAATTGGTTAATGAGCCTAAACCTAGCTAATGAGTATCTGAAAAGATTCAGCTTCAAGAGCGGTTCAAAAGCGTCTTTAACATAGTTATTATCTAAATACTAATCGTAAGATTTAGGAAGGAGGAAGGGAAAGATATAATGAATGTGTAAAGTTTTACCTGGTATAGTAGGGATATCAACGTGTGAACGTATAACATCTCCAGGTTTCATATTAACAGTTGCAATAATCCATCTTTTCACTTCACCTGAAGCTACTAAAGCAATAAACGGATGTCTCCACCATGTTTTTTTGACCTAAGAACATAGATTAAAATAAAATATCATTAAAAAAAACACGACAATTTCTTTCTTTTTAGTAACGAGTATTGTTTTACTCTTATATTGTTTATTGTTCTCGTGGTGATAACTTTCCAACTTGACAGTCTAAGTTGAATTATTTAAAGTAACAGTTTAAAACCAATGAAGTGAAAATTATTCTGCTAATGGCTGGAAAAAAGACATGTTCACTTATTCAGTAGCTGTTTTTTTCCTGGTCTCCAAGTGCCCTGGTATGGTCGAGGATGGGAAGAGTTTGCTCTTTTTCTCTAAATGCTCTCACATGACAACGTGCATACAACCACTACCAGGGGAAGTCTTACTCACTAAATTCTCGCAGCATTACTGTTGTTTACGAAATTGAGAGGATGGAAAGCGAATGTCCAATGCTTTAACCAGGTTGATGAATTCGGAGAGCCTACCTAGGGGAGTTGGAAAACCCTGATTTCGAACTAATGGTGCACAAGGACTCCAGGATCCTGTAGGGACAAATGGCATATGAACCAATTATTGGTCACCGGCTACCATAGGACTGCATCTCCATACGTCGCTCCACTGCCTTGTGGATCAGACTTTTATGTCAAAGGCTCCGGATGTGGCCTCCTAAGAAAATCACCTGATTCGGTTTGGGCACTATCAAAGCCCACACACAAACCAAGTGAATTGTGTGGTGCATAAGTATCCGGTGCTCCTTTGTAGCAATATTTATGTGTTCAAATTATTAAAATAAAATTACCCAGGTAAATGGTACAAATTGCGTACAGCTTTTGGTATAACATCAGTATTTGGAGAGTACTCTTAGTTAAAACTGTTTGCAACAGATAATGAAAGAAAATTTCAGTCTCAGTGCTCATATTTGCAATAGCCTGATGAAATGTCTTCACTAAGTAGTATATACTTGGATATAGTTTAAGAAGGACTTGTCACGGTTAATTTTTAGGTTTCAACATTATTATTATTATTGTGGAAAATGTGGGTAACACTTGATGGGAAGATTCAAACAAACAATACTAAATGAATTTAATCTCCACTTTTGATTATTGACTTCATACTGACCAAAAGAGGATCAACATTTCGAAAGTTTACGGGAACTGCGTCATTGCAAGCTCAGTAACCGGTACATATTATAAAATAGGTCATGAAAAGCTATCTTTGAGAAAACGACAAGACAGTAATATGTCCCCTTCTGTCCATATTGTATCCAATGACAACAACAGAGTTATAATTTGGGTTTACTTACCTGTAATACTAATTCTTCATGGATAGTTTTAGTTAAAACTTGTCTGGAACGATTATTATCCACCATAAACCATGGACGATTTAATCCAGTTGTAACATGTTTTAGTTGAATTTTACCTAAATTCGAGGAAAATTAGAATACAAATGGTCTATGATTCAAATAAGTATAATATGGCAACAATAAAAGTGTAATAAACTGAATTTAGGTAGGTCGTGTGCTGAAAAAATATACAAAACAGTTTTAAAGTATCACTGGTTTACCAATCATGGCAGACAAGGATCTTGTTATGTAGTAGCGAAGACATAAGTACGGGTAACTTGCAGGACCTACTATTGGACTATCATTCTTATTGTATAACTATTCGGTAACTAGATTATCTAAGCTTTATTTTGACCTATTGATTATTACTATATGATTTACTGTCCCTATGTTATACTCAGTTTTATTGATTATTGTCTCCCACGCTTACAGCCTCATTTGGCCTGGTTTTGTACAAATATTATTTTCTATTATGTGGTATGATGTGGCCTGTCTGTCTGATATATAAACAAAGTATGCTTGGAATAAACGATTCGTATTGCCGAGGCTGCTATTGGTGTTTTTGGACTCAAGTGGACGGGTTGGGCGGATAAGGGCCAATAAGGACGCTAGATTACTCATACTAATCGAACGTCATTGTCACAGTGTGAAGGTCGTAGAAGTCGTATTCTATTGGTGGACAATTTACACGAATTACGTCCTTGTTAAATTCGTAAGGTCATAACGAATCAGCGACGACCTTGATCAAGTCATAACAATTGGCTACCGCCTAGGTCAAAAACATAACAAATTGGCGACGGCTAGGTCAAGTCATAACAGATCTCAACCCTATTCTCACATGATATGTTTTGAACAAATCTCAATACCATGGGAAGACAGTGAGTAGGACCTGACTGGTAATGGCTGTATGCATTTTAATGATCATTATTAGGCTATACGTCGACATTCACAAACACATTAATTGAATCTATTTCTCGGTATAGATGCTGCTTTATGAATAATGTTTGTAAGGATGAACCTGCAAAGCTTAAATTTTCTACTAATGGATATTTATTAGGCAGTCAAACTGAGTCCTGTTGAATATGTGTTATGTTGACTTCATTCAATATGCAAAAGCAGGGTCGAAAAAAGTTGATGAAGGGTTATAACGAGAAATTTACGTAGATTTATAAATATCTGAACGACACTTATGAGAATCTGGAATGAGATTCACAAATAATGGGTTTGACCTGGAACTTAGGAAAACCTACAATAAAAAATAACAAATAGGCTTCGTGAGGGAATTTTCGAAGTTCTAGTGAGAAGCCGTGACCAGTGGAGCTAATCCGTGTCAGGTAGAGAGAGGTATTTACCTCAAAACAATGGAAGATGGTCGTGCAATCTCGTGGATTGGTTAAGGTTAGACATTAACACCGTTGGATGCCGGCTCAGTGGTCTAGATGTTGAGCGTCTGCGCGCGAGACCGAAGGCCCTAGGTCCGGGTCCCGCGAGCAGGATCGTGGATGCGAATTGCTGAATGGGACGAAACGGCCGTCCAGTGCTTCTAGGTTTCCAATGGTGGTCTAACATCAATTAGTTCATGATCTCAATCAAAAACAAGGCTCTAAATTAGTTGAGTTATTAGATTTTAGCGGTTGAACGATAATGAAGAAGGCGGGATAATTTTAAATTAAGTATGATGTGCGAAACTGATTAATAAACTCATAGACTGCTATCTGTAACTACTAGCTAATACTATTTGAAGCTAAATGAACGTTTGAGAAATTTATTTTATTTCCTTAAGTCTGGAACACTTATTAAACTAGACACTAATTCATCACTTCATTCAACATGTATTTAGTTTATTCAGTGTTTTTCACTTGCCACTGATCGCCCCCGGATGCGCTAGTACGGCCGAGAGTAGGAAGAGTCTGCTCTCTCTCTCCAAATGCTCTCACACGGCGATGCACATACAACCACTACCGTGAAAGTCCTACTCACTAAATTCTCGCGGCATTACCGTTGTTTATGAAATTGAGAGGACGAAAAGCGAATGTCCGGTGGACACGGAAAGTCCACCTTGGGAAGTTGAAAAACCCTGATTCTAAATCAGTGGTGCACATGGACTCGATTATCCTGAGGGAACAAATGGAACCAATTGTTGGTCACCGTCTACCATGGGACTGCACCTCTTCACGATGCTCCACTGGTTTGTGAATCAGATCTTTAGGTCAAAGTCTCCGGGTGTGGCCCCCCCACGAAAACTACCTGATTCAGTTTGGGAACCCTGACAGTATCATAGCTATCACACAATTAAATGACAAATTTTCTGTGCTCAAATAAATAAGAAAATACTGAAACTTAAAAACCTCAAGGAAATCAGCAATCTACCGAATTTTATAATTTTAATGAATTCTATGTTTGCACTTGAAAAAAAGAAAACAACTCGAAGTTCACTTGATTTAATAACTGTGTTACAGAAATTATTCTGATTGAGAAAAGTAGTTGGAAAAAAATGTAACAGTAAAATGTCATTATTATATAGTCACACGTATTACCGTCAGGTCCTCGTCCTCCTGTTCGTACCAATGGCATTGCGTCAACTGTATATTGATGAGGATCCATCACTTTACTAATTGCCCAATAGCGACTAACTGGCCGCGGATATGTTATACCAGGACGGCGATTTAAACTGCAGCTTGTTGACAATCCATATTTATAAATTTGTAGAGGATTTAAGCTAAATATATTTTAAAATTAAAAAGAAAACAATGTTTTAACAAATCTTACTGATAGACTACGGGACTTCAGTGAAAGTTACTTTCGCCACGAAATGTTTCTACTAAAACCAGGTTTTTTTATTATATAATAAAAAATAATAGGAATATTCTATGTATTTATTTATTTAATATTATTATTATTTGAACACATAAATATTGGTATAAAGAGGCACCGAAAACATATGCACCACGCAAGTCGCTTGATTCGTATATGGGCTATGACGTTATCGGGGTGCCCAAACTGAATCAGGTGGTTTTCTTAGGTGGCCACGACCGGAGCCTTTGACCTAAAGGTCTAATCCACAAGGCAGTGGAGCGACGTATGAAGATACAGTCTCACGGTAACCGGTGACCAATAATTGGTTAGTATGCCGACTGTTCCTTCAGGGTACTGGGGACCATGTGCACCACTGGTTTGCAATCAGGGTTTTCTATTCCCCTAGGTGAATCCTCTGTATCCACCAACCCCGTTAAAGCACCAGACATTCGCTTTTCGTCCTCTCAATTTCGTAAACAACACTCCTAGTGCGAGGAGGCAGTGAGTGGGACTTCCCTGGCAGAGGCTATATACGCGTGGCCATGTGAGAGCAGTTTGAGAGAGAGAGAGAGAGCTAACTTCCCATACTCTCAGCCGTAGTACCATTGTGGGCAATATTCTATACTTAATTCATGAACTACCGCCTCAGAAACATCATGTTAAATTTTCGGGATAATTAGTCATGCACAAAATGCTTCGAATACGTAAAAAAAAGCCTACTTTTTCCAGAAAGTACCTAAATATGAGTTAAATTTTAATTTTCGAACCACTACAGATCATTAGTTTTCGCACGTAATAAAGGATTATGGGATTTTTATATTATTATAGAAAAAAATGACTGTGATATTATGAATGAACTTTTATTATACATATAGCATAACAAACAATTATTAATTTTGATAATTCCATCTAGATTGGAAGAAAAATGTGACTACTAAAGTTAAGTGTATGTAGTGACACAGTCTTCAGAAGTTTCGATTAGCTTTTGCCAACATGTGTCACTTATGGCACACGCGAGACATCCGTCTACTAGCCAAAGATCGGATTTACTGCTCAGCAGTTCGTCCTGTCTTACTTTATAATTGTGAAACACGGTCGGTAAGAGTAGGGGATGTTCGTCGGTCATTAGTATTTGATCATACGTGTCTTCGAAGCATTGCTCGTATATCCTGGGATCACCGAGTAAGTAATGCAATTGTTAGGAAACGGTTACTAGGTAAGGATGGCAAATCGATTGACGAAGTAGTAAAACTTCACCAGTCGAGATGACTGGCACACGTGTTGCGTGTGGCGAGACGATAGCAACCGACTGTTAGGGATTGTTATATCTCGAAGAGAATTATGGACGGTAACTTTGAGAACTATTTATGGATCAAAACTATGTGTATATATAGTATAACTGTATAACTGTTAACTAAATAAACTATTCATATTCGCGTCCCTCTTATTATAAGCTTTATTTTGACCCATTTTATTTATTTATTTAAACACATAAATATTGGTGCAAGGGGGCACCAGATATATATGTGCCGCGCACGACAATGAAAATGGGAAGAGAAAGGGGTAAGATGCCTATAAAAAAAGAAAAAAGCAATGGTGAGGGAAACTGAAATGTACAACCAGAAGAACTCTCGTAGTTAAGGAGGTTGTAACCACTCTTTATGCAGAAAGTAAAAGAAGGTTACAGCAGGATCGCCATTGGCTTCTATTCTGACCCATTTCTGATAACGTCTCTAGCCACTGTGTAGCACCATCTCTCGGACACATGGGCTATTATCATACGATTTACCATTCTTGAGTTACACCCAGTCTATTAATTACTGTTCTTCCTATTCACAGTCACATTTAGCTGAATCTTGTACAAATGTTATTTTCTATTTTATGGTACGATGTGGTCTGCTCGATTGGTATATAAACTCAGTATGTTTGAAATATAATGATTCATATTGCAGAGACTGTTATTGGTGTTCTGGACTTGACAGGCTGGGCTAAGTAGATAGTAGGACCGACAAGTGCTCTAGATTGCTCGTACGGGTTTCGTGTCACTGGTCCGACCAATAAATCTCTCATTGGCGGGAATCATCACGTCATATATTACGTGGGCACGCAAACAGTCAGTCAGTCAGTCACAACGTAGAACTTCGTACGTACGTACATCAGTTCGAGTTGCCATACCACATTAGCACAGAGATGCAGTTGTCGATTCAAATCCCATAGTGGTAGAAGTAGTAGGAGTATAATCAGAAATCCAAAAGATTAGGGGTTTCAAGAAATTATTGAAGGAGTATAGTACAGTGAAATAAATTTGGAAAGAGAAAAAGATAAAGATATGAGGAATTCAGAAGATTAGAATTTGGTAGAACACAAAGAGTGGATGCATCTTCGCCATTGCAAACG